>NW_007578182.1:235336-275426 GCF_000690725.1 Stegastes partitus
GAACCCAGTTGGTACCCTTTAGTGCCATTTTTCATCACACGGGGTAGTCCCATAGACCAATAGAAATCTCTGAACCTCAGAAACAGACACCATGAGACCACAGCCACATGTTCTCTGCTGCTGTAATCTCTGTCTCTGCTTTTCAGGCAACAAGAAATTTGCACTGTAAAATGTGTTTAATGTTGTAAAAAGAGTGTTTTAATCCAAAGCATTATTTTTTCCTAACCTTACCAGAGTAGCTTTGATAAACAACAGTTCTGGATTCTATGAGAATGAAAACGAGTTGGCTGTGCATCTCTGAAAGTAGCCAAGTTTTTAACAATCTCCTCAAATTAACCAGCTGAGTTCAGGAAAAAGTAACACAAAACTGCTCAGTTTGGAAATACAGGCAAGAGACCACAAACAGATCTCCATCCAACAAGCTTAGAGACCTAATGCAGCTTAGCCTGCAGTAAGAATGTTCTCCACCTCTGTTTTGGCGCAAACACCAAACAGGCTTGGAGCTGGAAACTGATGTCGTGCAATCTCACAAATTTCACACCTGCACAGCATCCAGCGGCGCTTAAATACCAGAAACACAGAGACGTCGCTGTCATCCAGCCAAATGAGTCGATGATGACTAAAAGAAAAACACGGCTACAGATGGACAGAGGTGAAGATAAACATCCCCCTGATGATTCACAGAAATGTTACTGTCTGTTTACTGTCTCTCTGGAGTCACTGAAAGATTTAGTTTCTTCGCTGTCAGATTGTTTACTCCACTACGACGACTGTGATACAGTGAATTATCAGGTAGATGTAGATTCACAGACGTCCTTCATCCATCATCCCCCTGAGGCACAGAACACCCAAAATAGGACGGGTGGGAGCATTTGTTGGGTATTTACAGATAATAAAGTGACCTTCACCCTCTTTTCTTTCCTTTCTTCACCTGTAATATCTTTGTTGTGCAGACAGAGGAGTACTTCCTGGCCTCTGCCCCTTACTTTCTTTAAATTGTTTGTTTGTAATGCCCTTGATTGAGAGTCTGAGGCTTTCTCACTGTGGATAAGTGAGTCACTTAACTGCCAAGAAGGTCACTTTTAATGTGTCACTGGGCTTTTCGACAGCACTCTATAGTGATCTTTGACTTTTTAAAAGAAAAACACCTACACCGGAAGCCTCAACCTACAGCTCAGCACACATTAAGTCTTCGCAGATGGAGACAGGAACGTAAATGAATGTAAATTACAGACGTCGCTGTGCTTGTGCATCAGATGTTGACATTTTCTCTTAAAGTAGTTCCAGTTTTACCTTCGCACGCAGCGAATCATTACTTCTTCAGCCGAGCAGGTGATTTATTGTTCCCTTGAACGTACTTGTTTAAAATGTACTCCACAAATTCAAAACTAGGTTTTTGTAATCCTCAAAAGTAAAGAGAGGTCAGAGGATAATGACACATTATTCCTGCAAATTGCATGTCATGAGAGCCTCTGGTGCTCGAGTCCGAGCTGAATCCTGACAAGTCTGAGCTCAGGGAGGAAATTAGTGCCGAAGGAGCTTCAAGTTGAAATAATTGAACCTTCTCTGTTTTCTATCTGCTGCTAACGTGGATAAAATCAGAATAAGTAATCCTTTATTTGCAGGTTTCTCTATAGAGATGTTGTTTTCCCTTCTTGGCGACACTGGAGGCCTTCTTGTCAGTGAAAGTCAGAGCCTGAGTGTGGTTTATAATCCACAACCTGAACATTCATCAATCCACTGGAAAACTGTGAATTAACAGTGAAATGAAAAAGAAGTGTTCTTAAATAACTCAAATAGGAAAGACCTTGAATGAACTGTTCCATTGGATCCAAAATGAATTCATTATTATAAATGTATTCTCCACATTTGTTGGTTTCTGTTTTCCTGTAGACAAGCCCTCGATAATGGTTGTTTCTGGGAATTCTGAATTCTGATCCGTATGTTTTCAAATCTTTCTCCAATAGGTCTTGAAAATGCCACAGACATGGTAAATTAGACTTATATTTAAGACCATGCGTTTTAAAATCTGAACTGAAACTGAGTGATCCTATGATGTTTATAGATGGTTATAGAAAAAATGTGTGATGTGCTGAACAAAAATGTGAATTTGACTTTCGTTTGTGACACCTTGATTGGATATAAAATTAATTTGGTTGCAGTATTTTACAGAATTCAAATGAGGGTCTCAGCCCTGAAATTTCCATCTGTCTATCTCCTCTACTTATGAAGTGTTAAAGGGAATATGAATCAAAAAGTATAAAATGTTGACCCACTCCTAGGTGCTTAAATGTCCTGGAACTCAAAATATATTCACAGTATGAAGATAGAACTTTCATGGCTTCATTAAATACGTTAAAGTTGTAGCACACTCCAAGGAAACCTTCAAAACTTGAAGTGACAGTTAAATCTGTGTTTTTCAATAAATGTCGAACACTGAAGAATATTCAGTTATACACAAAGTTGTATTTGTTTTAATTACATTTTACAGGTAAAGTATCTACCTGCTGTTTGACATATTGTAATTGGAAAGTCTTAAATTGGATCAAAAGTTTTTCAAAAATCTTAAATTTAACCATTAAATGTGCAGACACCCAATAAAACAGCATGTGGGTCAAACAACAAACTAGCTGTCAACCAATATGGGGCTGATGATGTTTATTTATGATTTACATAATTTTTATCAAAAGAAGCTTTTCAACGTTTCTCCTTTCATTATTTCAACTGCATTTGGTAAAAAAAAAAAAAAAAAAAACCCCAATGATTGGAAAAATGTGGAATATCAGTGCCAATAATTGCTCAGACTGATAATCGGTTGATACCCACATTATACCAAACAAGCATTCGTCTTGTGAATAAAAAGCCCCTCAGAAAACAGACATTTAAACAACAAGACTGTCCTCACCAGGATGCGAACCAGCGACATTCTTGCGGCGAGGCAACGGTGCTAACCACCGCCCCACCTTGCAGCCCTTCTTTTGCTAATTTTCTCAAAATTAAGTTAAAATCAGTGCGACAGTCGGATGAAAACCTACTTAATGACACTGGATACAAACTACACAGCAAGTATGAACATAACTCCTAAACATATGACAGCAGGGGTTGTGAGAGGACTAAATATATTAATAAAGACTCCACTGCATTGACTTTAAACTGCCAAAATGAAGTATGAATGAGTACATTTGAAATAAGAATTATATACAGTAAGTACTGCATATTTATAGATACTAAATAAAATCAGTGTGACCAAAAACAGCCTGAAAACCAGAAGCATGGTAGAATTACATTACATAATGCTTATTTCTTCACACATGGACAGATTGTGTTTAATCCTGCGCTTCATGAAAACAAAAGGAGACACCACATCTAATAATACCAAAGCAAAAATTACATTTTCTGTCTCCTTCCTGCGGCAGCTGTCACAACCGTTTCTGTATTCTGTCAGTAAGTGCAGCAGCTTCGTCTTTTCCTCTGGCTCTGATTTTGTTCTCGTTTATGAAAAACGAATGCATGACTACAGAAATCTGTTCACCTCAAAGGTCTTGTAATATTCAGGTTTTGTGATACAGAGATTTTAAAAAAGAAGAAAAAAAAGCATGCTTTTCAGGATGTTTTGCAATTAAACGCAGCTTTTTAACACTGATTTGAAATGAGTCCATTTATTTTTGCTTTTAGGCTTCCCATTTCCTTTCAGTTACAGGAAATTGGATGCTGTCCTCTTGTGATTTAAGCAGTTTTTTCTCCAAAAATATTGCAGTGTGGAGAGAATTGCTGAGAGATTTGCCCTCGGTCAGACCGCTGAAACATCCAGAGGAAGTAGTAATGTGTTTTTGCATCGCCTCTTTCTTCGCAGAGATGAATCTATTAAGCTCCACATCCCTCCGACCATATAAGGTGTCTTTTCTTCTTTGAATTCAATACGTATCAAACTCATCTGTGGCTCTGTCTGCTGCACTACCACCAGTCCTAAAGGAGGCTGTTTGACTGTCAATCACAAATTCCATCTATTCTCCATTACATCTTGATAGGAAGTTATTTTGTCAGGATTTAAAAATAATCATGACAGAGTGGTACATCGATCGCGCAAATCCCCCCACGTGCATGTTTCCTACATTCAGATGCAAGTCCATCATCCCAACATCCATACATCCATCCACTTTCATCCACTTATCCAGGATCAGGTTGCTGTGGCAGCAGGCGGACCAGGTCACTCCAGGTGTTCCTCTCCCCAGTTCCTCCAGGGGGATTCCAAGGTGTTCCCAGGCCAGGTGAGATATGTGGTCAATCCAGTAAGTTCTGGGTATACAAGGTGTGTCACAAAAGTTCCAAGACTGGTGTCACAACAGTATGTATTTCAAAACCAAACTGCAAACTATCAGTTTTCCCCTTCAGACGATCAACCAGCACGTCTACAAAGAGATCCTGCAGCGTTTGCTTCATTCAGTCCTTGAGAAGAGGTGAGAGATGTGGCAGGACAAGTCGTGGCTGCTTTACCATGACAACACGCCTGCTCACGACACCCTGAGCATCCCACAGGTCCTGGCTGAGATGAACATCACCGTGCTGGAGCAACCTCCCTACTCACCCCACCTGGCTCTGTGGGATTTTTTTCCTCTTCCCCAAGCTCAAGGGGGTCATCAAGGAGACCTGTTTAGAAGACGTGGACGACATCAAGATGGCTGTGATGACGGAGCTGTGGAGGATCCTGGAAGAATCCTTCCAGGAGTGCATGGCGGCGGCAGAGAAGGCTGAGAAAGTGTGTTAGACTCCAGGAGGATTACTTGGGAGAGGAAAACTTGTAGTTTGTAGTTTGGGTTTGAAATATATCTTTTGTGACATCAGTCCTGAAATTTTTCTGACACACCTCGTATGCTGGGTTCCCCTCCTAGTTGGACGCGCCTGAAAAACCTTGAAAAGAAGTTCCTCAAGAGGCATCCTAATCAGATACCTGAACTACCTCAGCTGGCTCCTCTCTACAGGAAGGAGCAGTGACTCCACGATGGATGTCCAGGCTTCTCATTCTGTCTGTGAGGCTGAGCCCAGCCCCACTGCAGAGGAAACTCCACCCAGGAATTATGACCGTAGATGATGGATGGAGCATAGATACACTGGTAAGTCGAGAGCTCAACTGCCTTTTTCACCACCACAGTCAGGTACAACACTCACATTACTGCTGATACTGCACCAAGCCCAAGATGTCAGCATCATTTAACTTTGCTACTACAAGTGCAATAACTGCACTCGTGATGACAGTTTGAGTTTCACTAATCAGCTCTCACAGTCCATAGTTTCATATGTGACGTAAATGCTAACAATGTGTAGTTTTTAGTTTAATTTCACATGTTTGGTCAAAATTCAAATACGACCATCATTTAAATTGAAGGTCTTTTCTTTTCCTAAAATAATTTACCAAAACATGTGTGCAATTGTGTCTCTGAGTGTAGCCATGTGATAGACTGGTGACCTGTCCAGGGTGTCCTCTGCCTTCACCCTGAGTCAGCTGGGATAGACTCCAGCCCCCCATGACCCTAGTGAGGATTAAGCGGTGTACAGATAATGGATGGATGCAATTGTTGATTGACAGAACTAGAAAACGGGTCAAGCACAGACTGCGTTGACTGCACTCCAGTTAGTGATAGATTGTAGCTAAAACTAAATAACTAACATTTAATTTTACAGCTTCTCCTCTTAGAATGATATGTATGGGAGGGAGAGGTTTTTTTTCCCAGTGTGCATTCATGTGATGGAAGTTGTAGTAGTGCAGTTCATAAAAACGCTGCACTACCCAATAATGGCTTGGAGGTTTGGTTGCAATTTTTTCAAGACAAAAAAGAAGTCGTCGTAATAGTAATAATAAAGTTACTAAGTTGGACCTAGTGACACTAGTGTATCACTTTCAACACAACACATGTCTTGACTGCATGGCGCCACATGAAAGACATGACAAACAGAATACATTTTCACTTTGTGTGAAGTGATTGGAGAAATCTAATTCTATATTTTAGCACTACACAGACAGTTTTGGTGCAGAGATCCCGACACGCCTTTCTCATTCAGTTTGCTCAACTGTAAAGAGACTAACCATTAATGACTGTTTTGCAACAACAGAAGAGACCAAAGAGACAGAGATGCATGCATTTACATACATACAGGAGTTACTGCATTAAATACTTGTCCAATCTTGTGCATACGACAAACATCCTGTGTACCGTGGCTCTGTCCACCAATGAGCTGGGTCTGTCTGACTGCAGCTGTGAGGAATGTTAATTTAAAAGTGACCTATGTCTGAATGACAGAATACCATCACTTCCTCATCAGTGTCACTTCCCTGGCTGTCTTGTTTGGCACATTGTAAGTAAGAACATCCATCATCAATATGTCATCTTGTGCCTGTCTATCCATCAGTGTGACTGCTCTCACTCACTCTTGTTATGTGCTGAAAGTGATTTGAAAATGTTTCCAGGTCCCACCGGGTGTCGTATTTTTGGGATTTTAACCGTAAAATGAGCCGGGTTACGGGTCTAACAGTGGCTTGTACATCACAAACTTTTACTAAGACTGCACAGGCAGGATTGTAGTCTGTCTTTTTTACTGATGCTGTAGAAACTCAAATTTGCTGAGTCATTCAGCTTCCTCCTTGGGTTTGACTGACTGCTGGAGTCACATGGCCTATGAAATTCCTCAGCGGCACAATTACTGCCTGTCTTTTATCACCTTGACAACACAATTATTGCTTTTTCAGAGCAGAATAATTCCTAATTTATTTGGACTGAGATTAACAGAAAATTCAGGCTATTACAGCACAGAGCTGTGTGTAATCACACATTAATATTTACATAAAAGCCAGATAATACTGCTGCTGCTATGTGTTACAGGAGCAATATATTCACATTGTGTGGCATCCGTGCTGAACTTCTCTCCTGTGTTTCAGAAAAAAATGAATGTTTTCATGATTGTTTCTTGTTTTTTTTTTTTAAATGTCTTTCTGTCTGTGTGGTTGTGATGTTTGTGACGTTAATTAGCTGCACTGTATTTGTGGTTTCAAAAGGACGTTGAAATATTTTAGCCGTTTCCTTACATCTGCTGCCATATTCCCTATGATACTGGATCCCAGCTCATTCCTCAAGAAAAGGTAAAGGCGCATAAATATCATGAATATATCATTACCTTGAAGTTTTGATGTTTTTTTTTATCTAAGCTAATGACAATCTAGAGTGTTTACCTCGCTACCATGTTTTTTTTCTTCCCTTTTTGCTTCATTTCTTTATCTATCTCCGCTCAGCTCCAACTCAACTTGGGCACCCACTTAGCACATCAAATGGCAGATAAAAGTTACTCGATCAAGGCGTGTTCTCAGACTCTCGCTCCCTGCAATATCTTGACATTTACTGTCCAGAATCTCAGGCGAGGCGCAATCACACGGCAGCCCTGCTCCTGAGTGGAGCCGGACTGATAAGCCAGCAGAGACGCACCGGCTGAGCGGGTCTTTATCCCCGGCCAAGAGCTGTGAAGGACTGGGCTGCTGCTATTGTGGAGCCGTGCTGAATCACCCATGAGATATCTGTAGCTCAAACAGCTGAGGAAATTGCTCTCTGGAGCTGTAAAAAAAATGCACGATTTCAAGAGTGATGGTTGGAAAAAGCCAATATGCAATTGATTTTTTTCCCCTCCCTCCTCTATGTGATGACAGAAATGGAGTTTCAGGGTGAATGTCTGAGGCTGAAACGTTCGCACACAATCAGGGATACGTGGCACCGTCGAGGACTCATAATGTTCAGCTGCCAATCCACACCAAATGTTTTCTCATCTCAGAAACAGCACCAGAGTAAACACTGTCGCTGAATGTTACAGCGAGGTGCAACACAGCATGTTGGCAAAACTCCAATCAGATGTTGAGATCAGAGCCGCGGCTCAGAGTGAATTTTACTTCAGGGGGTTTAAACTGCCTGCAGACCGTGGGATAAAGCTGTTTGAGTGCATTTTATCATGTAGAGGTGTGGATGGATTACTCAACGGGCCCACCGGGCACAAGCTCAAGGACCCGACAGGTCAAAGGGCCCATTGTCCCTTTGTTTGAAGTGACTGTTAACATTTCTTGTTGGAAAGTCAAACAAAAGCCTATAGGAGACACAAAATAACAGCACATGAAGCTACTACAGACAGGTACAAACCAATGCAGGATGAGAGACAAAATGCTTTTTTAGAATGACTACAAAAACAAGACAACCCCAAACAGGTGAAGCAAGACTACAAGGAGATGCAACACAACAACAGAGACATGAAACAACAGGCAACGCTAAATGACTTCAAACTGCAGACAAAGTACTGCAATAAAGACATGTAATAAATAAAACTGAAAAGGGACTACGTAGAGATGCAAACCAACCACAAAGAGATGTGAAAACAGCTACACAGAGACACGAAAAGGCTGCAAAACAAGACGTGCAAAACTACAACAAATAAACAAGACAAACAGAATGATACACACAAAACAATTTCAAAATGGCTACAATCAGATGTAAAACAACTGCAAAGAGGTGCAAATTGAGAGAAGAAATGCAAACTGACTACAAAGAGATGCTAAACCATCACAAAGTGGCCCAAATTAACTACAAAGAGGAAGCAGAAGATCCAGAGAGATACAAAATTATTAGGAAGATACACAAAATGACAATGAAGAGATTCAAAGCAATCAGAGACACAAATAACAACCACAAAAAGACACAAACTGCCTTTAAAGAGACACAAAACATAACATGCAAAATGACAATAAAAAGAAAACAAAAAATGATGACAAAGCAACTTTAAACTGATTACAACTAGATGCAGAACAACTGCAAGCAGATGCAGGGAGGAACCAGACAAAGTGTGATTCATGAACCTCAATGACAACAGAAAGAAGGAAAGCCGCCACCTTGTCTGGACTAGGGAAACCAGGGCCTCCTCCCTGAACCTCGGGGGGGAGCTCGCTGGAGAGCATCTAGTGGCTGAGAGTTGAGGCCCCGTGGGGCTCGGTCAGGCACAGCCCGAAGAAGCAACACAGGGCTGCTGCCCAGAGGGCCCACCACCCACAGGGCAGGAAATTGGGATCAGGGCAGAAAAATGGTGATCAGGTGCTATACCCACTGGGTGGTAGGCAGGAGTGGGCATCTGGGTGTACCTGGTGGCAGAGACTAGTTGTTGGGACGTGAACGCCACCTCACTGGTGGGGGAGGAACCTGAACTGGTGCGGGAGGTGGAGCGTTACCAGCTAGATATAGTCGGGCTCACCTCCACGCACAGCAAGGGTTCTGGAACTACTGGAGAGGGGCTGGACTCTCCTTTTCCAGTGTTGCCCACGGTGAGACACGCTGGGCAGGTGTGGGGATACTCACAAGCCCCCGGCTGAGCGCCGCTTTGTTGGAGTTTTCCCTGGAGAACGAGAGGGTCGCCTCTCTGTGACTGAGTGTTGTGGAGGGAAAACTCTGACTGCTGTTGGTGCTTATGCACCGAACAGCAGTTCAGAGTATTCGGCCTTCTTGGAGTCTCTGGGTGGTGTCCTGGAAGGGGTGCCGCCCGGGGACTCCATAGTTCTCTTGGGGGACTTCAACGCGCTCACTTGGGCAATGACAGAAAAACCTGGAGGAAGGTGACTGAAAGGAACGGCCTGTCTGATCTGAACTGGAGTTTTGTTATTAGACTTCTGTGCTAGTCATAGACTGGCCATAACAAATGTTCAAACATAAGGTTGCTCATAAGTGTACCTGGTACCAGAGCACCTTAGACCAGAGGTCAAGTAGACATAAAATAACTACAAAAACTGACAACATGACACCCAACACCACACATCTACATACACACACACACACACACACACAGACGCACACACACACACACACACACACACACAGTATAATTCTGTCTTTTCTATATATGTGGATACAGATATATGGGAAAATGTATTTACTATTCATATCATATTTAGCACATATTTGCGGGGATCAAGTTGAGCCGTAGAACTGATGAATCGGTATTTTAAGGAGTGTCAGCCAGAGAGCGCTAAATGAAGGTTGGGTTTAATGTGCTTTAATTATTCTAATAGCTCCGTGCACCTGATTTACTAAAAGAAAAACAGCTTATTTAATCACGCTATTTACCGCCCAGTGAAATGTTTGTCATAATCAGATGATCTGCTTAATGAGGCACATCAAGCATACGCTATAGGGAAGAACAGTAAATACAGACCTGCTGAGGAGTAATTCAAGAAAGTATTTTGAAATTATCGCACTTTTGTATGCTGATATAAAGCAGACAGCCCAATTGAAGGTTAAGGTTTCAGGAATGAAATTTCCTGTGATGTATTTTGATATACTGGGCTTCTGTATGAATTATTAATACAAATCTGTGTATATAACAGCATATATGCTGCTTCTTGGCTTGTCTCTCTATATCTTGCTTTACTTGGCAAATAAAGGTGAAAGGGAAACATTGTAATAATATATATTCTGGTGTGATAAGCTCTGTAGGAGGAGAAATCAAACAAGCTTTGGGACCTGACCCTTTATTTTCATGGAATAAACCTGGCGAGTTCCTGCTGAAGTGAACTGTCAAAACCAATTTTGTGATTTTCATCTTAAGCATGATCATACTTCCCTGCTGCAGCTGCAAATTCCTTCCTTTAGCCCACAGCTTGCTTTGTCTTGTCGAATATAAAACAGTATGGTAGTCTACAAAACTTGTGATCGTCATGGAGCAAAGCCAAAGTATTGTAAGTGCCATTTTGTGAGGAACGATTACAGCGTGTAATTCTCATTGACCGGGACCTTACTTTTTAGGGTTGCATAAGAAGTCCTTGAGTTCAGAGAGCTTAAAGCAGGAAAACACTGAGTGTACGCTGACTGTCCGTCACAGGGCTGGAAAAGCACATAACACGATCAATAACAAGAACACTCGATATAAAATGATAAGAACAGACAGAAAGTCAATGACTCGACACAGTGTGAAGTTACACCAAAAAGCTTGTTGTGGCGTGTTGCTTCACGTAAGAGGACATTAAATTATGTGAAGCTGCAGCTTTAGGCCCCGTTTACACAAAGCAAAAATGGTGATATTTCAATGTGTTGGGACCTTTGGTTTAGACATAAACGAAGCTACAAGTCACAGAAAACGATCACATCTGAAATCTTCGGCCAAAGTGGAGATTTGGAAAAACTGTGTCATCACATTATGCGACAAAAGCGTCATCAGTGTCATATGTGTGCGACTCATGTTTACAGTTTGACTACTGCGATAGAAAGTCAAGATTTTCAAGTATTTTCAGGAGTAGCTCCACTTTTCTGTCGGTCCAATCAAACAACTCTCATGTCATTATCGTTGAAGCAACAGAAAGTAATTTGTGCCATTCGTTGTTGTGTTTTTTCCAGGATTCTGATTGGCTAGCATGGCTTTATGCTTCTCGTTACACTGCCCCCTATAGGTTTGGCAGCTCATAGCAGCTCTTAACAACGTGTTTATGCAGGTTTGTGTAAACAAAGACTTTTTTGAAAACGATCTGGTGTGAACAATGTTATTTTTGAAAACGTAGATCCATTATTGTAAATACCCGACTATGTGTGAACATGGCCTTAGATGTGTTTTCGGTCTGTTTGCTTGTTAGCAGATCATCTGAAAACACCTGTTTGCTTGAGGATCACTACGAATGACTTCAGTGGTGCCAAACAATAGTTTACACAGATGACTTTGGGATCTGTAGCTGCTTTGAAATGGACTCAAGTGACTTTCCTGACTTGTTCAATTCAATGATTTGCTTTTCTTAGATCTTTGTTGAGCTCCTCAGAATTTCCCACTGCAGTGTTTGTGGCTGAATCCAATGAGTGTACCAAATGGGCCCTATATAAACTGGCTCAAAGGAGTCAGCAGCTGTAGTCAATTGTCACTTCTCACAAGAAGTTAAGAGGCCATGCCACACTAAACGCTTTAGCCCTAAAATACTAAAGCTGTGCAATGAGTAGGAGAGAATCGCAGAATGTTAAGAAAGTGGAGACATGATAAATATCTTGAAAACTTGGCTTTACAAAATTTGACACTGTAAAAACACAAGCATGGCATCCTGTGTACTGGAGACAGGAGACTGATTAGATCATCAGTGTCTTCCAAATAAAAGTATCATTACATAAAGGTAAAGGCCCCGACCTGGTTCTCAAACATATTTTTTCAGGTCTCAAAGAGCTGTGTTTTACCTTAAAGCCTAACAAAAGAATGAGGAAAACAACAAAAGCTGCTGACTTAATGGTAATATTGATGAAGGGTGGTGGACAAAATAATGACAAACTGGCCGGCTGGAAAATTAAACCTGCAGTTCAGAAAAGTAGCAAACTAGCCAGCAACATAACTTTCAATATAACTTTGCAAACAGCAATGAGTTTGTTCATCAGTGCTCAGTTTGATCAGAAAATAAGAATGTGTTCCTGGACTGCAGAGAAGCCTGATGCTGATCATCATCACCTCTTCGTACATATTGTTCAGCCAGGCAGCCGGCTCATTGTTAGCTTCAGATTACTGCGACTTCTGCACTCCTTTTCTTCATCCTCCTCACTGTGCAGCTACCACCACCATCATCATCATCATCATCATCATCTTCACAGCTGCTGAGGAAGGTCCTCCTGCAAACATGGAAGTGATGTTAATACGTGTGGCAGCACATGTTGGTTCTCTGCACCTCCCTTGTGTTTTATCTGAACCCTTTTGGCACTCTGTGTTACCCTCTGAACTCAAAGATCAGATTCTGGGAGTTTCTTGCTGCTGTTACATTATTTTAATCATCTTTCTGTAATATAAATCCCCAAACATCCCAACCATAGCTAGAAGTAGTGAGAACTTAAAAATATCCTCTGTCCAGTCAAACAGTTTTAACAACGATTTTAACAAATATCTTCAGTAAACAGACAGAAAAGAATCCTGGAAGATCCGTCTGAGGAAAGGAACAGTGAGATTCAAATCATAATTAAAGCTCATAAGGAAACTAACATCAGAATCATTTCACCAATAAACCAAGGATTAAACCTAATGAGCTACATTACTGCACAAGAAATGAGAGAAGGAGCTTAATATGGAAATTGCAAAAGATGACTGGCAAAACATGATCCATCACACAGTTACTAATTCACTGTGATGGAGGGAATTCTCAAAGAAAGTAAGCAGCGAAACAGACGTCGGAAATTTAGGATACATGTCTTCTGAGGAACTAATGTGTAAAATGTTTAAGAAATGTAAGACCCCTGTGAATTGAAAAGTAGGCAGCTGTATGTTTGTAGCAACAGAAGGCAACAGATATTTGCCTAAAACTCTGTTAGTAGTTTGACCGATGTGGACAGACACCAGCCACCACCTTCATTAGCACACATGTTTGGAAACTGCCCAAATAAAGTTAATTACTTCACTGAAATGTTCTAAACTGTGTCTAAAGTCTCCCAGAAGCAATTGAAATAAGACCCAGTTCTGTCTGTGTCTGTTTGGGCCATCATGTGCCACCACTGCTTCTTGCTATTGATTCTCCAAGTCTCTAAAACTCTACTGGAGGAATGAACACCATTTAAATTAAAGGTATTTGCTCATTTGGTGCAAAATCTCCCGTAGGTGTAAATATGGGTTGAACTCTGCTGTTGCAAAGACCACAGAGTATGACTCACATCAGTTTTTTACTCATCAGACTTTTTAGTGACCGTTCAGTTTTCTTTTGACTGTTTTTAAAAAAATATATAGTATATTGAAATGATAAAAGCCAAAACTGGATGAGAAATGTAGAAAACGGACCATAAACGAGACTCAAAATCAAAATGAAAGTTGAAAAGTTAAAAAAGGAAAATCCTGAATGTATCTGCCAGTCAATGTTAGTCTATGTTGCTGAAACTGATGTTGTAGATCTGGTGATGGCATTTCCCCTACAGACATCACTACAACAATACAATGACATGACCATGATTCATCCATATATCTATTTTCTGCTACTTATTCACAGCATGAGCATTAAGCAGGTCATTCCAGCCATCCATCCCACCCAGCAACGCTTTCCAGCTCCTCCTGGTTGATCCTGAGGCATTTCCAGTTTAGATGATATATGCGATCCCACCTGGGGGCCTCTGAGAAGGGATCCTGATCAGATGCCTGAATCAACTCAGCAAATGCCTTTTCATGTAAGTTAGCTGTGACTTTACTTCAAACTCCTCACATTATCTTTTAGGCTGGTCCCAGCCACCCTACAGAGGAAATTCATTTGATTGCTTATTTCCACAATCTCATTCTTTCAGAGAGCCATACTAAAGGGTTGGAATGTAGGTCATTTGTCTACCTGTCTCATGCTCCGTTTTACTGTCACCCATGAACAAGATCCCAAGATGCTGGATGCTGAGGTGCAACTCACCCACAACCAAGAGGGAGCGATGAAACAGCCCGAAGAATCGGCGAACAAAGAACTGCTGCACCTCTTCTAGAACAAGGAAACCAGTTCCCCCTTCTGGATGGAGGCCCAGAAGGTCGAGCCTTGACCCACGGGGCTTACCTGGACAAAGACCCAAAAAAGCAACATGGACCTGCCACCCAGAAGTCCCACCACCTGCAAGGATAAGTATTGGTGTTGGGTCCATTCCAAGCTGGACGTCATGCAAGGGTGGGACCCCTGCACCCTACAGAGGAAGCTCATTTGATTGCTTGTTGTCACGATCTCATTCTTTCAGTCACTACCCAGAGCTCAAGGCCATACTTAAGGGTTGGAATGGAGGTCATTTGTCTATGTCATCTGTCTACTGTCACCCATGAACAAGATCCCGAGATGCTGGATGCTGAGGTACAACTTACCCCAACCAAAAGGGACCCTCTGGACTTACCTGGACAAAGACCCAAAAAAGCAGCAGGGAGCCGCCAACCAGAAGTCCCACCACCTGCAAGGATAAGTACTGATGTTGGGTGCATCCCAAGCCGGATGGCATGCAAGGGTGGGACCCCTGGCAACGCAGACTGGTTGTAGGTCATAACTCAGAGATAATCAATGTGACTCTGTTGCATTTTTTTTCCTTTTCTTTTCAGCCGTACAACATTTTACAATCGTGAAATAAAACTATTTGCCTAGAAAAGCCCTGATATTGACACACAGCGTTTAGGAGTGTTATGACGCAGATCCACATTTCTGATATGTGATTAAATAAAGAGGATTATGTAGCCTTGGTGGAGGCGTGTGTTCTCTGACAGATTTCTTGTATTTGTTTTGCTTCTGAGGCTGAAACTGTTCACCAGCGAGGAGACACCCAGTTCATTTCCTGCCTCACACCAGTAACCTCAGTGGCTTTCAGCGCCACGACTCCACAGTCAGCGTATTGCTTGAAGCTCAAGGGACAAAACAAGGCTGCAATCCAAAACCCCTCAACAGATTCAGCGGCACACAAACAGCGATATAAGATCAACGCCTCCCGTTACAGGAGCGAGGACGGCCTCTTTTTTAAAAATAAAAAAAATCCTTTTGCCTCTTAAACTGCATTTTGAAAACAAATTCTGGCTTTTTATTGGTCTGGAAGTTTTGAAAGATCTGTTTCAGTGGCTGCCCAGCATCAGTAATGACAGTCAATGTAATTTAGAAGAAGGGCATATAGTGTGGGAGGAAAAAAGAAAAGTCTGAATGGCTTTAACAGAATGTATGAACTTTGACAATTTGTGAATAAATAAATGAATCAAGAGAGAATATATATTATGTTGGTAGTAAATAACGTGCAGAGTTATGTCTTTAAACAATCTGAAAATACTCCAAAGTGACTTCAACTCTGTCCTTCTCACCAGTTTGATTTTGTTTTCTCTGTCTTTTGTCAATGCTGCAGACAAACAGACTTGATTAAGCTTTTACACTTGGGAAAGTCTCTTCGGCGGCTCCACGGCAGACCTTCACATCAATACGAAGCTTTAAAGCAGCTGTGTAATAGTGAGGAATGAGATGTGTTTGGACCTGAGTGGGCAGACTGAGGGGACTCGGCAGCCTCTGCAAACTGATCCATGAGATCGAACAGGTTGATGTCTGACGGCAGCAAGATTTCCACTCGAGAAGACGGAGGGCACATGCGATCAGTAAAATTTCCACATATTCCCAATGATTCTATGAAGACATTTGCATAAATTCATAAAACAGAACTGTGAGCGAAGGCCCATGACAGCTGCTGAGGGAAGAAGAGGGAGCGCTCGTTTAAAGGCGGAGACGTGACAGCCGGGTGGAGAAGGACTGTCTATTGACTTGAATTAAGCATATAAAAGAATATTTAGATAAATAAATATAAGAACCTGCGGCTGCAACTGATGATTATTTTAATTTATATGTTCATTGATTGCTTAATTTCTTTGAGTTAACTCCTTTATGCAGTTGCTGTTCTGGGCCTAATTTCTGTTTAATGCGTAATAATGTCTCATGTAAACATCACAGAACCTCAGTTAATAGCCTAAACTGAAGATGACACATGTTGAGGACAACACAGGGCCGCGAATACACATGGGAAAATAAATTACAAGCATTTCATTGTTTAATTAAATGCTTTATTGGCATATATTCTGAGTGAAAATGCTTTTTCTTGTAAATGATTGCTTGGTTGTGAAATGCCTTTAAAAGGCCTTTAATGTACTCCCTAATAAAAATAATTTTTTTAAAAACAAGACGGATGCTGCTTTCAGTTTCAAACATTTGTGGTTTTTAAGTCGTTCATCATTTTTAAGACCATTTGAATGGCATTTGAGTTTAAAAAAGTTGAAAGAGTTTGGAAATTCCATGTGGTGGGCAGACAAATATTAGTCACTACAGCTTATTTGTTAATACTTGTTTTTCTTTTTCTTTTTTCCCCCCTAAATCTATCCACAAACAGGAATGTGAATGGGAACTTTGGGTTCTTGTTCGAGAGTCAGTCACGCCCATCATCCACCCTGACCACCTCCTGCTGACTATGATGCCATTCAAATCTTCATTCAATAACCCTGTGACACTACTTGTTCTTTTTCTCTCATTATAATTACTACAACTACAAAAAGGCGCTGTAGCTGGAACCTCACATATGCTGTCTTTGGAGGATAGTCTTAAAACATAAACAAATCTTTAAATTGTGGCTGTTAAATCACAGGACTTGAAGAGGTGTACCACTTACTTTTTTTGTGTGTGTGTGCCATGGGTACAATAGTAAACAGGTCAATATTTTGTCAACCCATCCATCCACTCTGGTCATGTGTATGTGCAGCACTGATTTCCCGACTGTTTCTAAGGATATGTAGCAATCATCGTGCACACAGATGCAAAGTTTAAAAAGATATCTTTCATAGCCTAAATAAATGAAGAAATAAAAGTGTCTTTCAAAAATGACCCCCAAAAAGGTTTTTGCTCATCAGGTTGGTTAGATGAATAATTTAAAGCATATCACTAAAAAGTTGCTCCACTGTGCACTATGTAAAGGTGAAACCCTCGACAACCTGGAGCTGGAGTCGGGATGTGGCTTGTCTCTTCTAGTTTAGCATGAAGACTGGGAGTGGGGGAAGAATCAGCTCGTCTGACTTTGTCTAATGAGAAATAAATTAACATTTTGAATCTTGTTTGTGTATCACATATTAGTTGGTCTTTTTGGGGCAATTAGAGGAAGCCTGTCAGTGAAACATAGACATGAGTAATTTAATGTTTTTCTCTGATGACGATGATCCAACCCAACAAGGTTTTAGGTGTTCTCGATTTCCCCCTTTTCTTGTTCTCTTTCCCTTCCCAGATCTTTCCCAGCTGGTCCTAAATTTGATCTGGCAAACTTTCAGTCAGTCCCAGGCTCTCTCCTCTCAGAGCTTCAGGCTGCTGCTTACAACAACTTCAGCTTTGTTTGCCAGGAGGACTGACATGTTTTCCTGAGATGAGGGTATCATTACACCCACTCAGCAGCCTCGCTATGAACAGGCGGTTCTGGAGAGCGAAGAGTCGGAGGAGCGATCCAGTCGTCGCCCCGCCAGGCCAGCGGTCTGTCTCGCAACATCGCCTCCTCCTCTCACTCATCAGCTTTACCGCTCCTCTTCCCCCATCTACCAGCCAATACAGCAGAGACCGTTATGCAAACAGGTTTGGTGCTTGTTTGTCTCTGAATCATCTTCGGCTGAAGGCCTGATAGTCCCTGGTTTCCAAAATAAACATGACATTAGACATCACTGCTGTGCCTCCACAGCACCAAATTATACGGCACTGCAAAGTAACCGTCAAGTTTGGAGTCTGAGCAGGACTTGGCAGGTTTTACTTTTTTTTATACCGGTTTTCCAGCTCTCTCTCTCTCTCTCTATATATATATATATATACACACACACACATTTCTATATTAACCTGTTAAGCCCGAAGCTATTTTTCAGGCCTTTGCGTGAAAATTACATACCCATAAAAAAAACAGTTTATCTCTGGAACCACAAGGTCTATTTGAATAATTCTTGTGTCATAACAAAAGGAACACTTGTACGATTTGTTCAGATGTGTAAATATCAGTATGTATGTTACTGGTTCAAAGTAAATGAAGATGGCACACACACAAATGAAAAAATTTCAGGTTGCCTAAAAAAAAAAAAAAAAGCACTTCCAAGATAATGATCTCTTTGGAATGATTCAGCTGCAGCTCTAAACCGCTCCCAAATCAGAGCACAATATGTGAACATTGAACATTCTCTCTCTTTATCTCTGATAAAGTGAAGCAGAAGAAAATTAGTGAGTTTTTAGTCCAGACAGTTCAGGCGAGGTCACATTTTGGCACACTTGTGACCATCTGAGTATTCTTATGTACAAACTATATATTTTGCTTGTATATCACTAACAGTGTTCAATACATTCAAATACAGCAGTTTTTTAGTTTGTTGAAAATTTAACCAGACCGCTGTCTGTGTTAGACGTCCTGTGTGTAATGCTGATCAGACTGCTGTGAAGCTCCTGTGGTGTGGCAAGGCAGTATCTCCGTCATGGATTGGTCGAGTTCAATGATTGACACCGCCTTCGAATCGTTAGAGCCAATAGAATATAGCGATAGCCACCACAATGAGACTGACAGCACTTTTAGCCAATCAGAATCAGCAGAACGCCATCTTGAAGACGATCCGCTTGCTGAGCGAGTGCTCACTATTTGGCTCCCTTCGGCCAACGAAGCCTCCAAAAGACGCCCGGAATGATTTCAGTGTAACACAGGAAGTAGTACGAACTGATTCCGGTTTGGATTTACCGATAAAAGAAACTTTTCATGGCGAAACAGCTAAGGTAAGAGACATTGTACAACTACAGTTTGATGAAGCGATTTCGGTTTTTGCTGTTCTTTGGGTTATTTCTCGCTGATGCTTTGGTTTCAGAGAGTTTTGATGCGTAGCAGCATGATACTGTGCTTCTGTGTGCGGTGCTGCCTCGCCGGTTACTGTGCCACTGATAGCTAATCATAGAGTGCCTGGTCTGTCAGTCACAGGTATGTTTGTTCCTGCTGCCTCTCACTGGTGTGGTTTTATTGTTTGTGTGCTCAGGGCATTTATTTTGTACCGCAGAGCGACTGGTGTCCTTAGCTTGTGCGCCCCTGTTTGTTTTATGCGACCACATTATTCCTTAGCCGCTTAGCTTAGTGATGCTAGTTTCGCTTTTAGCAGGTGAACGAGCTCCGGTGGTCGCCTGCGCCTCCGCTGACGTCACAGTCAGCTGATTGAGACCGCTGCTGTTTTGTCTCGGGTTTTGTCTCCGGTTTTTGTCTCTGCTTTGCCTCTTGCTTCGTCTCCTGCTGCTGGTTGTATGGCCTTGTGCATCTCATGGTGATTCGGGTAGCTGCATGGTCTGGCCGTCGTGGCTTCTGCTTGTCCGCTGTTGTCGGACTGACGGCCCAAATGAACCACATCGACTGTGTGCATCATAAATAATAGTTTAATCCACCTTTAATTGTGTGATTGAACCATACTCATATTCGCATTCATGTTTATTCTGTTGTTTGTATTTATTTCCTGTCATTTGGGCTTTACCTTTTGCATAATTTATATAGTTAAATGTAAAACCTGTCCATATTGTACTTTTTTTCCCCCTTTGGTATATTTTGTATTCATTTGTTTTTTTCCTCCCCCTTAATTTGTTTCCTCCTTTTAAGTTGCTGAGGGCTGGTGTCGGTGGTTCTGGTGATCCGGTGGTGGTGTCCCCCTCCTTCGGTTGCTGTGATCTCCTGGGAACTGGTTTTACCTCCACTAAGAGTGTGTGACACATGTGTGTGGGTGTTTTTGCTTTATTTTGGGGAACTCTCCTCCCCATCACTAGCACCTGTCTGGCCGGTAAGCCTCAGCATTCTGATTAGGTCCTTTTGTTATCCCGGTGTGAATGGTGTTCAACATTTTAAAAACAAAGAATATATATATACCTTAAAACTTGTATAAATAAAGTAATTAACTGAATCTCGGATCCATGTTTCATGCCTGGGTAGAACAAACCTGTGTTCCTTCTTGGGGTCAAAAAGGGTAATGCTCTGGGCACAATTCCCAGAGTGGCGTTGTTGGAGACCTCGTCCCATTCAATAATCCTGGGATCGTTCTAATGCATAGTACATTGTTGTAGTCTGCCACAGATGGATGTGTTTGGAGTCTGTGGACTGTCTGCTTTCATTTGACGGCTTGTTTGTGCGTTTTGCATAAAGTACCAAAGCACCAGAGCCAGAAATGTGGCGAGTGGGTTGACTGGGTGGCGCTCTATCGATTTCCATGTTTGATAATTCATGCAGTTGGTGTTTGAGTTGTGTTTGGGGCATGTAAAAATGGCTTCTATATTCGTGTAGCCCAGGTTCTGCTGTTTAATTTGATGTGCAACATCACTATATCCTTTAACGATGAGTGCATTGTTTCACACTATTTCTTCGTGTAAAGTAAAATGTGCATTGAGTAATTTTACGAGGTGATAAACGACAGAATTTGGTCTTGCTCTTGCCCTTCATCTTCTCTTACATCAGCGCTGAAACATTTCAATGACTTCCATTGTGCAAATTCAGGGAAATGTTTGGCCTCAGAGTCAAAGAGTTAAAGGAATAATCTGAGCAGACTCTGGTGTCATTTGTAAGGATCGTGAAAGGTCTGTGGAGGTGGTACAAATACATTCTACAAAGACTGGAGAGTTGTAGAAATTTTTATTAACTTTGAGGTGAATAACAGCTCAGAAGATCAGGCCCCTTTAATAAAGTCATTCAAACATTTACACCTGCAGATCTGATCTCTTGTTAGAAGGTGTCAAGCCTTAAGGACTTACTGACAGTTTAGCTTTTTTTTAAAAACACATTATCAATGATACTTCTTGGGGTCATTGGATGTTTGGGTCGGGGTCGATCAAATCCACATCACTCCTCTCCTGATCTACAACCGCTATGAAGCAGCTTCTGCTTCCTGTGTGACCGGCATGGTGGCCCTTCACCTACTGGCCTCTGTGATTCCGGGCTTGTTGTTGTACTGGCCTGTATAAACCCTCTGCATCCCACTTCAATGAGCCTGCACCTCCTTCACCATCTGTTGCTTCGGCATACTTCCACTCGCTCGGTGCCCTTTTCCTCTTGTTGCCGTCTCAGTTCTCCACCGAAACACTGACTTCTGCAAGAATGATCTGCTTGAAGAAGGTGTAATGTGTTACAAAAATGTGCAGATAGGATGTTCTGTGCCAGTCCTAGGATTGGCATCGAAGCCAGTGCAGCCATCCTTTAATCAACTGTATCAATATAATTTATCTTTACTGAACTCTGTGTGTGTTGTCCATCCAGTGTTGCTCAGTGAATGTTAATCCTCTGGCCACAAGTTGACAGCGAGCTGGTAAACTATATGGATTTCCTGACAATCAAGAAGCCGGCATCTTTTCTGTGTTATGGGTAAAGCTCGGCCCGTGAGCCGTAACAATCAGCCCGACCATGACTTTAAACAGGAAAAAGTCATTTCTGGAATCAATTACGGGGAATTTCGTTATGACAAAAACCAGCATTATGACATGATTCTATGACAATAAACAGGCTGTTTACTATAGGTTAGAGTGTTTCCTTGACATTCATTTAGGAGCGGCACTGAGCTTCACAAGTGAGGAGGATACAGGATACACGTGACTGAATTTAGGAATGATTTTCCAGGTGGAAATTTTCAAATATTGCCAGAGTGTTAAGGGGTTAAACTTGGCTGATGAGTGGTTACAGAACTCTCTGTGATCACATGTCCCTCAAACATGACTGCTGCATTTAAAGAAAAAAAAAATAAATAAATAAATTTTAAGCTACTCAGCTGTTAGTCAGACAGTCAGCGCAGGGTGTATAAGAGGAGGTGAGGTTAGGTATGCAGAAAACATCCTCCAGCTGGGAGTTGGACCGTGGACGTTGCGGTCCACCAAGATGCCTCACCAAAGATTGATTATGAGCTAAAAGAAGCTCCGCTTTGTGCAAGTACGAATGGACTGAGGACAGTGGACCATCAAAAAATCCATAAAGTTTTACTGGCCTTGTCTGTCTCTTTACTGGCCCTCTGTGGCTGGCTGCCATCGGGGCTGCGCATGAGAGCGCGTTACTACATTAGTAATCAATCCTCACCGACCCAGCCAGAGTCCCAAAAGTTTGTGTGTTAGTAAATGATTTACTAAACCTTAATAAAAGCATTGATTACAGATTATAAACCCCTTTCAGGTGGTCCCTCACCAGACATTTGTCCTCTGTGCTGACCAGACTTCAGTGTTTTTCCATCCAGCTGCAGGTGCAACAGGTGCAGGTGTGCACAGTAAAGAATTTATCACAGTAATGCATTTATCATGTTCTCTCAGCTCTGTCCACGGCTACAAGACAAAGCTCATATTAAATATGTATATGCAGTATTCCTTCAGACTGTCCTTCAGGTTTTACTGAATATTTAAGCTGCATAAAACTGTATCAGGCAAAGCTGTTGTCGGCACGGTGTGCTTTTAGTCCTTCTATGTTTTATAAATGTTGTGCTTCTTGCCCTTTTTATTGCACATGGAGAGACAATCAGATCAGATTTAACTGAGTTCCTGAAAACATGACGCACAAGTTACACTATTAGCTTATCTCAGTACAGTCTGAGTGTTACCTCCGTCCTGGGCCTCACAGGGCGATCAGAATCTGAATTATTATTTTAATCATTGCCGTGCTCGCCTTTATAATGTGTCCGCTGTCATCTGAAGTAATGACCTATAATGGGTGGAACTATTAAAGCCATTTATTATGCTGCCGCCGCTGCTGCTTACTTGTTGTCTGCTACCAACAGTTCACCTCTCCTGGCACCTGTGACGTCTCTGAAGTTGTGGGATAAATATTCACAGCCCGTAGAGGAGTGGAAGTTTGGGGACATGAGGATCTCGAAACCCTTGTTATAGAAAGTTTTTCACAGTTTGGGCTTTTTGAAAAGCTGTCACCGCGGTTCAGACAGGTCTAGGTGGGTAATGTGTCGGAGTCCGAAGTGGGAAATGCATCATCTCCAACATGCATTCAAACTACTGAGGTAGAAACTAACAAGGAGGAGGTTGTTTTTGCTGGTAAGGAGCACTAGGAAGGGTTTAGGCAGGGACATGCTTCACGGCTGTTGAGCAGATGATGAATATGAGGTGGGGTGTGACATGGACTGGACCAGGTTTGTTCCAGTCCAGTGTGCTGACATGGACATTTAATTTTTTTGATGGATGACAGGGGAGGTGCACACTGTCGTCGCCTTATTGGAAGCTACCTTAACTTAAACCTTAAAACAGATAGATAGATTTACTTTATTGTCATTCAATTAGCACATTAAAAGAAATTAAAATACACTCAGAATGAAGTTACAAGCGCAGGTTTAATTTAAACCAGCACCGTACCCACAAGTACAAGATCATCCATCCATCATCTATACACCGCTTAATCCTCACTAGGGTCATGGGGGGCTGGAGTCTATCCCAGCTGACTCAGGATGAAGGCAGGAGACACCCTGGACAGGTCACCAGTCTATCACAGGGCTACACTTAGAGACAGACAACCAAGCACACTCACATTCACACCTACAGACAATTTAGAATCACAAACATGCAAACACCACAGAGAAAGATCCCGGGCGACGGTGCTGACCACCGCTCCACTGTTCAGCCCAGTGTAAGATCAGTTAGTAGTGAACAAGCTTTGCAGCATAGATGACGGTAAACATGCTTTTCATCTCCATCAGAGGAGTAGAACTTCTTGCTACACTCGTTTGAAACATATTCCAACCCCATGTTCATACATTTGCAGTAGTTTTAGATGCTTACTGATGTGATAACAACCTGAAAATGAACAATTCCTAATTATAAATGTAGTTAAACTAAGTTACATCTAGTTTAAAGGGTTTTTTGTGTGTTTGTTTGATTTTTACATTAAATCTACAGTAACTGATTTCTTGTCCTCTAGGGGGCAGCAGAAACAAGCCATGAACACAACATTCACATTAAGGTGACATTTCTGCAATAAAATGTCTAAAAACAACAGGACCAGTGTTCTATGGTTTGTTGACTGGTTTACCAACATTATTCCAGTTGTTTCCAACAATGTTCAAACTCAGAGAAATCCATAATTTTATTCAGTGTAATGTTACGTTTTATTTTGGTTGTCCGTCAGTGGCATCATGTCTCAGTAACACAGTAAACACTGGATTATACAGCAGATAGAACAGATAGCTGCTCTGTTGTTGCATCCCAATTATTTTAATATGCTTCTTCTGACCATGGATAGCAGCGCTGGGCTGTCATTCGGTTGAATTTAACAACATACTGTATTGACATACATTAACATACTTGCAGCTATTTCATTAGAATAAAACATAAATAAAACATAGCATGCAACGCGAATAAAACTTTAACACATTACTTCACATAGCAGATAGATTTTAATTGGCAGTGGTGGTGAGGACAACAACTCCCATGATCCCACACTAATTTACAACATCATCAATCTGTGTTGTTTTTATTGAGAGACCCTGCAACGCCACTAATTGCATGATGTTATTTTGAGTTGTTAAGGTGACCTTAATGTGACGTAGTTGCTTTTGTGCACAGATAGAAGCATTAGAATTTATTTAGCGATGTGTTGAAGTCCAGTATTTCCTCCCTTTTAGCTCTATTTTTGGTCTCCTCCAGGTCCTGAGGGGAATATGTGTAGCATCTGCAGCTAAACATTCAACTATGTCCACCAGTTTGTCTCTACTTGTGCTGGTTGGTGCGGCGAGGGTGGAGTAAAGTGGGTTTTTAGAGGTTTTCATTAAAAACAGCTGAATGGTGCTGTAGGAGTGTTGAGAGTGAATCTAAGCTAGAAGCTCTGTCATAAAACTGAAGGGAGCAGCGGTTATGGTTCTCTGTAGTATCCACCTTTCACAGTATTTTCATCATTTGCAATCATTTAAAAAAAAATAAAAAATACCGGCGCTAGCTGCTTTCATTAAAAAAGAAATGTAAATGCTTCCGTTACATCATGGCATCCCTAATTTGCAAATGAGCGTATGACATCATCTGGCAACATTCATTGAAAATACTTGGCAGCACTGTGCTGCAGTGATCATAAAGCCCCTTGAAACCGATTTGTGATTAATTATTGAACTTGATTCGCATTAACAGGAAAAGATTAGCTGAATCCACTAAATTCCTGTGATTTTTAATTTATTTTTTACCAGACAGGAAACTAAAATATTCATTCACTCATTCATTCATTCATGTGTACAGTGTAGCTGTGGATAAAAAAAAAAAAAAACCCTAGTCTATGTAGGTAATTACTGCAGATTTTAAACAGGCCATGCATTCAGGAATGAGCACATACTTGACAGTAATAGCTGGATAAAAGCTAAATGACCAAAACACAGGAAGACGAGGAGAAAAAAAAGTGCAGCATGTGTAGGCGAGGTAAAGCTCAGTGCAACATCCCACTGCCAAACAAACACAAACAGAAAAAAAAAAACCAACCCTGAACAGAATGTGTTCAACATGAAGCACAACGTGGAAACAACAAAAACATGACAGGGAAAAAGACAAAGAAACGAATTCACACGCAGACAGTGGGGATGGATGGACGCAGTGTGTGTTAGTGAGTGGGCGGCTGTGTGTGTGTGTGTGTGTGTGTTCGGCCTGAAACACACTTCAGCTCCTCCAAACGTTCCCTCATCACTACTAACATAAGCCCTCCTCCTTGAATTTTACATAAGTTTTGTTACAGGATGAAGTGGTGGTGGAAACACTGTCGCGATTAATAATTTAGCGTAAACGTACAGTATCTTCCTCCTGCAGCTCGCTCGCCATCAGCCCCATTTAAACAGAAATCCTGACGAGCTGCTGCAAGTGTGTGAAGTCATTTGTGCTCGGCCGGAAGGTTCCAGATTCAGATGTGATGAACACGAGCAACGTGGGCAAAGTAGTGCAGTTTACTGAAGGAATCCAAGACTTTACTGAAGGATGTTTCTGATCATCCTTCAGTAAAGTCCTGGATTCACAGAGGACAGTGGTGGAAATTTACAGAACAGTTTGTAGACACCTCAGTTTGATTCTACTCCTCTCTTAAGCATTACAGAAGGAAATATGGTACATGTTACGACACATTTAAGTTTCAGCAAACAGATATTTCTCTCTTCAACTTATGTGGCAATGTAACTGGCTGGAGTTTAAAAAAAATTCAAGTTCCAAAAACTGCAGTTCTCCAAACGGCCACTTGAGGCTGGCTTCAAAGTGAGTCAATGCCCATAGTTCAAATATCCAACTTTACAGCAGAATTGAACACGTTTACCGCATAGTACAATAAATGGTTCTGGTCTCTATAACTAATGTTCTCGTTCCTGACACCTGTCCAGGGTGCAAATTTTTAAATAACTCAACCATTTGACTTGTATGAAGACTGAAAGTTATGCGTAATTAAGAATGTGGTTGATTTGAGTTGGTTGCCATGACAGGATCGTTTATGGTCCAGAAGAACACTCCAACGTATGCTCATTTAGCTGGAGGGAGGAGTGCAGCACTGCCTACATAGTAACCCATGGGTGATGCTATGGAGAGTTTACTTAGTGTTTCTATACAGTCAATGGCTAGATGATGCCTTATTTAATGACTGAAGCTGCATATTTATGAGCTGCAGGGTCAGCAAGAGGAGACGGGCTTGATTGAGGGCATACAAAGTGCAGGGTTCACATTGAGACTAATGTCAGTGTCTATGACAAAAGCATCAGTCCACCATCTTTCTTAAACCTTTTCGGTAATGTTTTGCCTTTATTAGAGGCAGACAGGTGATGTGGGGACTGGTCTGGCCGGCCGATAGTCCAACCAGAGACTCTGCTGCCAGCAGCGTTCAGGCCCATGCGGTCAGTGCTGTAACAACACTGTCACTGAACCTTTCACTGATACATTCAATGTCAAGAATGTGTTGTGGGACTTCCCACATATGTAAATTAACTACATTTTCTCATTATGTTAACATGAAAACACATTTCCATTTGCAAATTGCCTGCATACAAATGCAACATCCTGGAGACAGAGTTGCCCTTTTAACGATATGAGATTGTTTCATTAGTGAGTCTATCAAATAAATAAATAAAAGATAAATAAGCTTAGATCGCATTTAGTCTTTCTTCTCCCTTTAATTGCTCCATGACCCCTTAGATTTACCTTGCGATCCTTTAGGAGAGGCCTGACCCAAAGGTTGGGAACTAAAACTGTATATAAAGGTAGTTAAACAAGCTGCAGTCCAGTGAAAGGCTGCTGAAGCTTTAACCCTGTGCAGGACTTTCATGTTCCCAGATGTAGAAGGTCTTTCAGGGTGCATTGGACCCCAGGAAAGAATATGTGCAAAATATTTTCTGATAAGTTGATGTATTTTTGGTTCCAAATGCATGACAAAGGTCCCTCTTTTTATATTAAAAAAAAAAAAATCTTCAAAAATAAAAAACAATTCCTGTCACCTAAACCAAATGGCCTGTGGTCCAAAAGACCCCAAAAGTCCTGAATAGGATTAATGCAGGATTAATATTATTAGAAATATGTCAGATAGAATAATATTATAATCAAAGAAGGCAATTTTCAAGCACAAGTACTTTTCATGCTTTAGGTACGTTGTGCTGATAATACTTCTGTACTTTAAATTACAGAGGATTTCCGCTACAGCGTCTTTATAGTGAATTTGTACATTGTTGTATCGGTACATTTAAGTTTCTGCTGCTCTGTGCTTAAACCTGAACATGTCATTCTGAAATACCTTAAAAAAAAATACATTTTTGATCCTCAAATTCTTAAACATCTTCACTTCCATAAAAAACAAACAAGCTCAATGTGCTCACAAAAACTGCATTATTCAGTCAAAAGCTACAACCAGACACTTTTTTGTCTTTCAGAGCTCAGTAAGTGACAAAAAATCTTTACAAGTTTTCTTTGTCTTTTTTGTTATAAAGCAATAAATTAGAAGGAAAGAATTTGGTTAAACAATCCTTCCATGCAGCTCCATCCATGCAGGCCTGTGTGGTCGCAGCAGCTTTCATGCTCAAAGCACCGAGAACGTCAAATGAAATGTGTGAAACCATCAAGAGGTAGAAATCTGTTGCTGTTCTGCACAGAGTGAAAGATTTTTAAGGAAGAAAGGCCGTTTTTCACTGTGAAGTAAATGTGGAAACTCAAACAGGCGTCCTTAAAATCGGCTCCGTCTTTGTTCTTTACACAGCTGCCTGGATGTCGGATGTTACAGCATCACAAATGTGACTGTTCACGGCCCGAAATAACACGTGTAGCTTCCTGTTTTTTTCACGTAAATAACCTGATTACTTGAGAAGCAGGTACAGTGATGTGACATCACCTCGCTGCCTTCATCTATATTCCAGTCAATGTGTTTATTTGGCTCCTGCAGCATGACACACTTCCAGCAGAGCTCGTGTTGCCATGGTTTAGTCGAGCATCAGACCATGGAAACAGCAATCAGTGGGCCACAGCGGACTGATCGATTTCAAAGGGAGCCAACAATATTAATTTTTGACAAAAGGAAAGAATGACATTGGCTCAGGGTTTGCTGTTAAGATGGAGGCCCGTCTGCGCTGCAGAGCTGAGACGTGCTGGCAGAGCGAGATGAGGTAATGTTGCTGAACTTGAAAGACAGCGAGCACCTCTGCCAAGGCTTCACAATCCACTAAATCTGTTATTTTAAAGAGTAAGTTATACATTTTGCACTCCATGTAGAGCCAAAAAACTGTGAATGTGTCTGCTAACAAGTGTTGTGTGTGTTAAAGCCTGACGTCTTGTTCGCCTCAGAGCTCCATTGTTGTCCACAAACTCCTAAAAACACAGCAGTTGTGTCGGCTAACGTGTTCCTCTGTTACCGGGAATGCTCCTGCTGTGGTTTCTGTTTGACTCAGTCCCACTTACATCGTCCTGCTGCACAAGATACTCGCTAGAGGATCAAATGTGGATTAATCCGCTGTTGAAATTAGTCCCCAACAAATGCAGCACAAGTGTTTCCAAATGAATCCAGACATGACATAAAGTTAAGAGCACCTGTGTTTTACATAGCCAACCCTCGTCCACTTTATGCTTGAAAGAATGCACAGATTAGGAGCAACACCAACTCTCCCACCCTCCATGTGTTATTCTGCATTATTAGACATGGATCAAGACAAAGCACACAGCAGAACACACATGAACTCTTAATTCTCTGTGATTTCTCAAAACCTGGACGAACCAAAACCGTCTCCGTGGACAGAATTTTGGAAACACTTTAAAGCACAAAACATCAGAATATGTCCGTCATGCAGGTCGTTGTAATCCTAAGAGCTTCAGTAAAAACTAACTGGACTTCTCTTTTTGGTTTTTGAAGCCATTTCACCTCCTGCCCAAAAGCTTCCTTCATCTCTGAACTGAAGAATCCTCTTAGGAGAGAAGCGAAACGCCTTCAAGAGCCAAGAAGAGAAGTCCAGTTGCTTTTCAGTGAACCTCTTAAGATGGCAAAACTTCAAGAAGACTTCCTCTTGATGGCTTTCTTAAAAACCTCAGTTCTTGGTTGTGATTTTTTTTGAATTTTTGAAAGCTGGATATTTCTAAAAGCCACCATGACCTCAGCCATAGGTTCTGCTCTAAAGCCTCCAGTTTGCAATTTGCTTGTTGCCATCCTGCTCCTTTGAAATCATATGTAACAAGCACACAGCAGATCTGACTGAAGATTCGTAGGCTAACCTCCTTTATTGTCTGTTTTCCTCTAAACGGGACCATAATTTACAAAATGAACTTCATGCTGTAATAAAAAAGTCTTGAAACTAGTGATTGAGACCATAAACATGTCAGAAAAATGTTCACCAAGACAACCAATCCAAGGACAAGTAGGGTCATTTTCTCATAGACTTCTATACAATCAGATGTTTTTTGCAACCTCAGGAGTCGCCCCCTGCTGGCCATGTGAAATAATGCAGGTTTAAGGCACTTGGGTGTTTTGTCCACAATCTCTTGCTGGAACAAGCTATCAGTGGGGAATGGGATGAGTTTAACAATCTTAAAGCTAGCTAACCTCTTGGTGCAGCGCCCCCTGGAGTGTGGACACAATCAGCTACAATTTGTGTCCATCTGTCCATATTTAAAACTCCAGTCATATGTGAGAGACAGAGATTTATCCGGCACTACTACACCTAATCAGCCTCGTATAAACTTGTTTGTTTTAATGTAACGCACATTCATTATAAGTCCAGCTTTAATTCCAGCTTTAACCAAAACTAAGCTCAAAATGTAGCTGTGAAAACAATGAGTAATTCAAAAGCCAGCGATATGTGAAAGTTTGTAAGTGCTACTTTTGTCTTGTACTGATATAAATAGGCCGTTTAGAATTACAAATGTTTTTCTTTCACTAACCAACAGAAAAAAAAAGTAATTTACAATCACAGCAACAAGGAAACAGCTTTTCAGTCTGAATATGTGCTATATTTCCATGCAGACAGATAACAGTAATTTGTACTTTAATTTAAGCAATTAACAGCCGCTGCAGACGAGGTTAAGGGGGGGAAATGAGAAATACTGTTTAAGAGGTTTAATAGTTATTTGATGTTTTCCTAGATCTTTCTAAAGCTGTCCACTATCAGCATTTTTTTTTTTGGGTGGAAATGACAAGCTTATCCTTTTCCCCTGAGCAGTGCATTGTGGGTCTAACAGTGTGCTTCCATTCAAAAACCATCTGCTACTGACTTTTGGATTAATTTTAGTCCAGTGTGAACACATGACATACTTAGAACTACCATGTGGTGCAGATACTTATTTGGCGTGTATGAAATCTGACTTTTAAAACACTGCACATCTCATGAAATGCAGATATGCGCGACAAACCCGCCCTCCGTCGCACAATAGCCACGGCCGGCGTAGCGTGAAAGAACCCTTATTGTATTGTTTGTACGCTGAGCTGCGCACATTAACATACAGTCCCACTCATGGTGAAAGATGCATAGTTTTAGATACGCAGCAGGAAAACGCAATGAGGGAGCAGGCGTACGTTTAATTAGTCATTCCTAGCTGACATTTTCCTCGTAGTTAAGACTGTTTTCCCCCGCTGATTAATTAAGTTACAAACCAATAACGTCGTCACACAGCATATCGCTCAGCCCACATCTGTGAAATGTTTTATCACCAGCAAGCAGACCAGACACCACAGCAGATTCTGACAGTGATAAAAGAAATGTCAACGCTCTCCTTGTCGTCCGTTGTTTTTTTTTTTTCTTGTTTTTTTTTCTTTGTTTTTTTTTTGTACAGCGCTTGAGCTTCAGAATCACATTAAAACAGATGTTTAATCAGTGAATACATGTGGGAAAACTGTCATAACCTCATGATGCTATAGACCTTTTTTATTCATTTTATTTCTTTTTTTTCTCAGTTTTCACAACAGCAGCAGTGCTTTTTTCTGCTCCACGTGGGCTGGATCTCATCCTCCAGAGCAGAGCAGTTACAGTGCATTGCCGATGTGTGCAGAAGCGTTGTACAGCGAGAAGCTAACCCGGATGAAATGCAACTTCCATTGGACTGACAGAGCCACCAGATGAGGTTCACACTGAGCTGATCAATACTGTACACAAAGAGGCTATTCATCACAGAGCTGGAGTAGAGCGGGATGGCTACAGTACGTCCAATGTGACTCAAACACCCAAAATGGCCGCCGGTCATTTACAGGACAAGGTGGGAGCCAGAAGCTCTGGCAGCCATCTTTGATGCAGTGAGGAAAATTACAATCACACACCAGGAGTTGGTTTTTTTTTTTCTCCATTTTTTCTTTTTTATAGACACTCCATCTGCTTCAACTGGTGCAACAAACTCTCTGCAGCCATTTTGTGGCAGATAGCTGTATTCATCAGGGACATTTAGTCACTTTATCCACTTTGAATTTCAGCTTTTTATAGCTCAAGGAGTAATGTGACATTTTGGTAATAAGCTTTTTAACCTTCCAGTTGAGAATTAGCAGAACAGATTGATACCACTCTCATGTCTGCATGTGAAGCATGAAGCTGGAGCCATGAAGGCAGAAAGCAGGAACGAACAGGAAGTCGACCAACATGCCAACAACTTTAAAGCTTCCTACGTAATGTGTGTGACACTGGTTCCCCTTAGTGGAGGTATGTTTCAGGATCCACTGCCATTTGTTTTGCTGTCATTCTGTTTGTTTTTTTGTCTGTCTGTCACCAGGTTTTCCCCAAAATCTACTACTAGGCTGAATTTCATCAAACTTGGTGGAGAGGTCAGCAAAGCCAGAACAGATCACATTTTGGTGCAATCACTTTCTGTTAAATCATGAGACAAGGCAATGGCTCACGTGATCTCTGAGTGCCTTTTGAGTTTAATTTGTAGACAAGCTGTAACGTCTTAGCCACGAAATAGTAAGTTATGTTTGTCACAGAACACAGAAGCTAAACATTTTGGTCTGTCCACAGATTCAACTTACTGAAGGGCTGGTTTTAAAGTCATGTCAATTTAAAACAATCGCAGAAATGAAAGAATTTATCAGGCAGAAGTCATAAAAACAGAAAGAATTGTCAGATTTTCAACTGTATGATATACAAAGTGCACTTCTGTCAGAAAAAAATAACCAAATTTAAGCTTAAAATCCTAAAATTCCACTTTATTCCACATCTAATTTTAAAATTAATAAAAAAATGTTTGTTCAAAAAGACAAATTAACAAAATCTGGACTCCTTTATGCAATTGCAAAAGCATGACTCAGCTCAGTTGAACGTTAAAAAACAACTAATTTGTCAGCTGAACTTCACACAGAGCAGGTATAAAGTATAAAAACTCATTTAAAATGTATAGGTAGTACAATACTGTGGAATCTGGAATCACCATTTTTCTTTTTTATTGGTAACATCTGTCAGCATTTGTTGATTCCAGTGTTTTCAATTTTTGTAAAATAAATAATCAAAGAAATTCAACTTTTTCAGTTTTTTCTCTTTTTTATGATTTATGGCACAATAACTGCATCATACTGCACAGAAGACATTTCTCTCCACTTCTAGCCACCGTTTAGCTGTTTCCAAAGAAGTTTAAGACTTTATGTTGTAGAGAAAATTACCTTTATAAGTGTTCGTAGGGGTTTTTTTTTGTTTTTAGCTTTGCCAGGCTAGCTGTTTCCCCCTGCTTCCAGTGTTTATGCTAAGCTACGCTAATCACCTCCTGACCCCAGCTTCATACTTCACTAACTTTACTTATCAAAATGCATTTACGATGTTTGGGGAACTTCTGCGTGTATGAAAAAACTCTTCAGTGTCTCCAGACGGAGTTGTGTTAAAAATAAATCAAGAAGAAGAAGTGAGCTTACCAGGTGTCTGCAGCTGCTCCTCACCTCTGCTACAGGCTCCAGGCTACATTAGCCGCTACTAGCGTAACACAAACTGACTGGTCCGTCAGAGGCAGTATTTGCATTGTGGGTAATGTAGGCACCAGATTTTGCCGAGGGAGAGGAATGTGTGCGTTAAGAAAAGGGTCCGCTGGGAGTCCGACAGAGTCGTAGGAGTTTCACGATAAATCAGCGACTCAACAGGCATGAGAGTGGCATCAACATTCTCAACGTGTCAGAGAGAAAAACCAGAAAACATGGGCGCCAAAATGTCAGAATATTCCTTTAAGTTATCCAGACAGGGTTCCTACACATTTTTTTGAGTTTTTAGTATTAAGGGGAAATTAAGATTAAAATGCAACCCCATCCTCCCTAAAAACCTTTCTTTTGTTTATTATTTTGATTATTTTAAGGTTCTTTTTGACATTCAGGTAACATTTAAATGACATTTTATGACAAATTTATCTCCGTTACAGCGATACTACTGCAAATCTCCTTAATTTAACGTATAATTAGGCCGAAAAAGAGTCCAGTGAGCCGTAACACTTACCCATGTGTCATTTAGGTGTATTTCTACAATTCAAACTCCTCCTCAAGTTGTTCAAATCCCCAAATTCCCAGCAATGATTCCAAAAACATGAGTGTTTTCAAAGGTGGCCACAGACTTATAGCAGACGTTTAGCATTTTTTCCATCAATAATACCGTTTTTGCTTCTTTTTCTGGCTGCAAGCAAACATGATTTTGGTCTTTTTCTGTCTTTTTTTTCTCTCCCTCTCTTCGAAAAGTTCTTTTAAGGGATCAGCAGCAGCAGCTCCAGCTTGACATTTAACATGTGACGGTTTGTTGGGAGGAAAAAAGGTTGATTTTGATCAGAATACCGTGACATTTTCTAGCATTTAAAAAAAAATATTTACGCTCCTCCACAACTTTTTCAGGTGTGGGAGACACAAATGCCACGAGATGACTGTAGGAACCCTGTGCTGTCAGCCTCTGGATTCAGATCTGAATTGTTTTAGCCTGTGATGAAATGATACACCAAAGCTGATATTAACAGTTAGGAATGCATCTTTAACAAGAGATCTGGTAGATTGATTCCAATTTCCCTCCGCCAGAGACGACCGTTTAGCGTTATTTTACTGAGTGATGCCAATTCGACTGAGCAAAACCCAGAGTCTCTCCAGAAATTAAGGTTAAAAATCACACTGATGCATACAGATTCGGACATTTACACTCAGGTTGGGAGCTTTGATTAAAGTGAACATCAGCCACAGCAAGAAAAGAAAAGAAAACACATACACTGGCCACAAGAATAAAGCAAATTTGGATCTTTTTCTCAAACTAAAAATCATGCTTTTATCTCTGTCTGGGCCAGGCACGTCTGAGAAACTAAACTAAACATGTTGTAGGCACCAGTATTTCCCCTTATTGAGTCAGGAAAATGAAACACAAATCTTATTTTTTGCCCTTGGGGCTCACGTAGCTTAGGCCTAAGCTGTTTGTGCTTACGAGCCAACTGAGGTTGACTGTCAAACTCTTATGGCAAAGTGAGTCTGTAGGCTACAGTCCAGTGCAGCACGTACAGGCGGGGCCCCTGCATCTGGGGCTATGGGCTTTCTCCAAGTCAGTGTAATAACACTATCAGCTGCAAATCAGTCACAGGGCTTCCACCTCTTAACATCACTTTTCACCTCTGAATTAACAACAGCCAGCTATAATATGTGTTCTAAAAAGGAATCCACTGGTTAAGAAGTGGGAGCCATTCATTTTGCAGCACCATCAGATAACACAATGCAGACTGCAGGAGTCCTCTGCACCATCTAGCAGGTAAAAAGCTCATTCTGGAGCCACATTATCACAAGCAATGTGAACACTGGTTGATGGAGCCCTCAGGGAAAACCCGGGGAGTGACATGTTTGTGGTGGGTTTGGATTCAATTCTGGCATTATACACATGATTAGAGATGGAGGTGAGGGAGGGAGGAGGAGGGGGGGTAATTATGGCTGGTAATCATCGTTTATGCCCTGCAGCATCTGAACCGTATTAGTTTGTGGAAAGCCTGCTTAAAGTCCTCGTTGGACATGGTGTAGATGATGGGGTTGATGAGGGAGTTGAGGTAACCGAGCCAGGTGAAAATGTCAAATAACTCCGGGTGGAAGCAGGACTCGCAGACAGGCACTAGAAGAGTGTAAATGAAAAACGGGAGCCAGCATATGATGTAGGCTCCGAGGATTATTCCCAAAGTTTTGGTCGCCTTCCTCTCCCTGGCGGCGGAGATGCGCTTCTTCTCCAGCAGCGCGTCGGACACAGTGACTTTGACTTGGCTCACGTTCGCGGACGAGGTAGTGTCACAGGAGGAGGAGGTGTCGTTCGTCCCGTAGTTCAGGGAGGTGGTGGACGCCACCGAGCCCGGGGAGTTGGTGATCAGGTGCGCCGAGGTGAGTCTCTTGCCCGGCTTGTTGTGCGACTGCTTCAGGATGCGCTTTCGGGCTTCCACGTAGATCCTCCCGTACAGGGCGATGAGCAGCAGCGTGGGGATGTAGAACGCGCCGAAGGTGGAGTAGATGGTGTAGAAAATGTGGTCGGTGTTCACGTTGCAGGTCGTCACCTCCTCCGCCTTCACCTGGCGCCAGAAGAACGGCGGCAGGGAGATGGAGATCGCGATCACCCAGGCGGTGGCGATCATCCCGGCTGCGCGCCCCGGCGTGCGCTTTTTGGAGTACTCCACCGCGTCCGTGATGGCCCAGTAGCGGTCCAGCGCAATTACGCACAGGTGGAGGATGGACGCGGTGCAACACGTTATATCCGAGGAGAGCCAGATGTCGCACACCACCTGCCCCAGAGTCCACGTCTGGCTCACCGTGTACAGCGCGCTGATGGGCATCACCAAAATGGACACCAGCAGGTCGGTGACCGCCAGGGAGGCGATCAGAAAGTTTGCTGGCGTGTGTAATTTGCGGGACTGGTAGATGGTGGCGATGACGAACGCGTTGGAGAGCGTCGTGGCTAAAGTTATGAGGGCTAAGGTCACGGCGAGACCCGCCTGGAAAGCCAAGTTAGTGTCCTTCTCCTCCGCTTTCGACGTGAAATTTGCATGGGTGTCGTTGGTGGAGATGTTCAACAGCTCTCCGTAGATGGCAGGCGTTGGTTTGAGCTGACTGGCATTCTCCATCCCTCCACCTTCGCCCGTCAGATCCCCCTGTCATTGAGCTCAAAGGAAAGCCTGGAGATCACCCTGAAATCGCTCACATCTTCATCCACCGCTTCTCTTCTTTTGCAAAACCAAAACAAAAGCGGCTCCATGTCCAGCACTTTATCCGGCAGTCAGACGACAGGTGTTGACGCAAAGACGCACTTCTGCCTCCTCTTCTTCATCTTACTCACTTCACCTTCAGCATTTTCTTAAAATCTTTTTTGTACACTGTTTGATCAACTTAGACATCCAAGAAACAGAAATGACAGCGCAGACAGGACGGCCTCTCCATCATCCAACTGGTATTTTCTGTGACATTAGAATCATTTTCCAAATCTCAGCTCTGATCAGCATCCAGAAGGAAAATGAAGAAAAAAGCACGTTAGCAGGTGTTTAATCCGCTCTGAGTGTCTCCTCACAACTTCAGAGCTGCTCAAGTCTGACTCCTGCTTTTATACCACAGCAGCCTTTCCTCTCTCTCTCTCTCTCTCTCTCTCTCTCTCTCTCTCTCTCTCTCTCTCTCTCTCTCTCTCTCTCTCTCTCCCTCTCTCTCTCTCCCCCCCTCCCTCCCTCTCCCATACTCTCTCTCTCTCTCTCTCTCTCTCCTCTCTATCGGACTCTAACAGTAATTTGATTATTTTGTCACTTTATTTAACATATATTTGTATTAGAGCCTGAACATCTGACAACAGTGTAAAGGACTTGTGTTATTTTTAACCCTTAACTGATAAAAATCCCCTTAAAGCAGTTTTAATTGATTTTCAGAGGCTGTATTGTGAGCAGCAGCACAACCAGCTGAGAGAACAGCACTGAGGTGGGATTTAAAGTTTTTAAATGTTTTTTTTTCCCCACTTTGTTTTAAACCATCCTGCTTTTTCTTAAAAATTGTCCAGCTCACACTGTAAAAGAAATGACAGATTTTTTCCCCTGTATTTTGAAAATATAAAAACATTTTAGCCACAAAAATGCAAAAATGAATTTACACATCAATCTAAAATACCATTAATAAGTTATTAATAAGAAAACTGAATTTGTTAAGCTACAAAAAATATCTGTCAAATATAGAGGATATGTGAAAATGCATTCAAAAACTTTTTTATGAAGTTTGAAATGTTTTTCTAAAATCTGATATCATGGCTGACAGTTAATGGAAGTCATGTTTTTGTAATTTTACACACGTTTGTTAAATAGCGATGTATTGCATTATGGTTTTTACAAGAAAAATGTAAAAAATGTGTGAAAGATGTGTTTTTATCAGATATAATATCTATAAGCATCAATAATCCATTTAAAATGCATTTTTATATATATCTTTATATATTATCAATATATGATAGAAGCAATTTCATTATTGTCACACATGTGAACAGCTTTCATTAAACATTTAGAAGTAAAAAGTAATACACATGATCTCATGTTAAATGAAGACTGTAAACTATATTATAGGAATGGAAAATTACAGTATTTTTAAGAGGCTTAGTTTTCATCATTTTACACAGTTTTGTTAGTTAGTTAGTTAGTTAGTTAGTTAGTTAGTTAGTTAGTTAGTTAGTTAGTTAGTTTTAGCACCCAGCTGCTGGAAAATTGCAGTTTATTTCATAAGTTTCCCCACCACATTATTTATTTTTTTCGCTGTATTTTACACTGTAGATTTTCTTTTTAGTTACATGAATCTGCTTTTTAAATGCATTTTTAAAAATATTGTTTATTTATTTATTTTGTTTGTTTGTTTTTCTACCAGTTTTTAAAAAGATGAACCCTTTCTAGTGGTTGTAGAATTGGCTTCTTCTGTAAAGCATATTCATTTTATCACGTTTTTTTGCTACATGATTTTGCATCACTTTACTGTTGATGTACATCAGTTTGTCCAGGACTGGCTGCTGTCAAATGGATCAAAGAAATCAACATTTTTCTTTTAATAATGTGGTATGAACAGTGATTACTTTCAGTGACATTATTTATGACAATCAATTGTTTAAAAAGTAATAAAACTGTGGAGAAATGCCCATTATTACTGAATCTCTGTAAATGTCTTGTTTTGTTTGATCTGTTGGTAAAAAAACAAAATTGAATTTATTATCACAGAAACTGACTAAACTAAGAAACATTAACAGTTGAGACGCCTGCAGTGAATATTTTTACTTATTATGAAAATGAGTTAAAGAGTTTGTCAATTACATCAACTCACTGATTGACCTCGTGATCATTTTTAGGTGTTTTGGGACATAATGAAACTGCCTCTTCCAGATGAGAGAAATGTGTTGTCAGTAAGGTTTGACTAACAATTTACTTCATCACTGATAAATGTGATGATAAATGTCTCTATTAATGAGTCACATGGTCACAAAAACAAAATATAATTTATTGTCTGTTTATTTATTTTTGTGTTCAGTTGTTACAGCATGAATTTAATCCCATAAAAAGTAACATCAGCTTATTGTCCAAAACCCAAAGAGAGTTCATCATAAATCACAAAGGAGCGAAGGACAATCAGAAAGCACTGATTAGAGCTGAACTCGAGTATTGAAGCTGTGGGCCAAACACCAGGGAGAGGTGGAAAGTGTCTGTGGGTTCGTCACTACAAACACCAGCTGTCCCATCACACACACACACACACACACACACACACACACACACACACACACACACTCTCCAGCGTTCATGTTAAATATTAATTAATGCTGCTGTTAAAGAATCATGAAAACTCTGCTCTGAACAAGCTGCTGTTAAACGGAGAAATCAACTTGTCAGCACCTGCTGGTGGACAAAGTATGAAATGTTTCTGAGTTACGTGTCTGCACTGGTTCTATGTGTGGATTGTAGACATGCTGGGCTGTGAATCTATAGCAGAACTTCTTCAGTTTTCTTTATTTGTTATGAGGATCTTTCATATTTTATTTAGTCTGTCAACCGCTGGCTGTTTGTTTCTAACCTTCACTTTCTCACACAGAGGTTTGAAATGTTTCAGTGTCCAGTGACTTTAAGCTGTTCCTGCATCAGTGGACGCCGGTATCACTATCAGTTTGTTTACAGGTGAAACAAGATGCTCATGAACCAAAACTAAAGTCTGTATCAGGGCCGTGCAGAGACCTCTGGAGGGGCAGGTGC
>NW_007578182.1:277854-300210 GCF_000690725.1 Stegastes partitus
AGACTCGTGTGGAATTTGCATGATCTCAAAACCCAAAGATCGATGGAAGCTGATACTAAATGGACCGCAGATGTGAAGTTGTCTGGTTGCGTGTCTCGTTATGTGAGGCTCTGATGAACCAGGATGTATTCCACTTCTTGCTCAATGTCAGCTGGAACAGGCAAATTATGATGGACGGATATTTTAAAAGGCGACTGTAAAATAAATGTTCACCTTTAGTTGTCCAGCTATGTTCCCTTTCAGCCACTCTGGAGGCCTCTGTACTGGGACCAGCCTGTATCTATTATTAAAATGCAACCTGCCGCCATTTTTCAAAGGTTGCTGAGTGGGGCAGATTCAGCGCAGAGGCCACCTGGTGCTACTGCGGCCACAGCGACTGCAGCCTCGTTGTGCTTTGTTTCTGGTGCAGTTGAAAAGTTTTCGAACTGATTTTTACAACATCATTGCTGCTGACTCATTGTTATGAGGCTGTTTTTTTCACTCTCTAATTTATAGTTCTGATTAGAAAAAATGTCAATTTTAGAGTTTCCGATGTGTCTGCAGCCTGGTGACGGAGACACATTTATGGATCTATCAATCTATTTATCTCTGCATTCAGCATCATCACAAGCTGCAGACCGATCCCAACGTTCCCTTTGTTTCTAAAACACTGTTCTTATTTGAAGTGAATTAACACCCCGCCGAGTTAACATTTGTCATGTACGCTGGCTGCTGTGATGAATGAAGCCTGAGACTCTCTCTATTTCCGAGGCAATCAAACCCCGAAGACAGCAGAGCGCCCAAAGTGTGTAGGTGACCTCAGTGACCATAATTCATCACGCCGATGATGCACAACACCTGCTGCTGCTGCTTCCAGTCATCCTGTGTTTATTCAGACATAAACTGAGACGCGCAGAGTCTCCTTCAGTCGGGCCAGAAGTGTAGCAGCTGACAGCTACACCGGCATCAGCATCGAGGATTTAGCACCTTTTTTTTTTTAACAAGGTTAGAGCAAGGTGCTGCACGAAGAGAAAACAAGCTTCAGTGGAGACACACAAGTGTGAGTAAGACTCCAGAAAACACAGGCAGCAGTAAACATCACACAAAAGGCGACGCAAAAGAAGAGAAAGATTTGATAATCCTTTGTTGCTGTTTGTTTTCATCAGTGTTTATAGGCTGGTTTGAGTCATTTTGAGGCTTTTTTTCTTTGCTGAAAGTCTGACCGGAAATCAAAAAGTCCCAAAAAGATGTGAAGAAAGGAAACTTTAAGGTGTCAAATCAACTGGTGGTTTTTAGGAGGTGAGAAGAAGGGAGGCGAGTTTTCATGTTGCACCAGGATCATCCTCTCGGCACTGACATCCTTTATTTTCTTCTTCTTCTTTTAAATAAAAGAAGGTTGTCAAAGAATACTTTAAAGCTAATTTAATGAGATTTAACCTGAGGACTTGTAGCAATTCGTTCTAAAGTCCAGCAGCCCTGATGGCCAACGAGCCTCCTGCTGACAAGATGAATGAATGAAGCTGCTGCCGAGGCTCATGTGTTATGAGCAGGTTCATATGTGGCCAAAAGGTCCCTTAATTCAGTTGGAGCAAGACCATAAATGAACCTCATAGGGCTAAAACTAAAACAGGAAAGATTTGTTCATGTGTGGCTGCATGTGGGTAACTATGGGGGGTGACTGTTTTCTTTTTCCTGGTAAATTATGTCTTTTTGTGGTAGTTTTGCATGTGTTCATAATAATTGTACATCTGTCTGTGGCCCATTTGTGTCTTTTTGGGTCATTTTACATCTGTTTACAGTTGTTTCACATTTTTATTAATGTAAATTTGTGGTCGCTTTGTGTCTTTTTGAGGTCATTGTGCATCTATTTATGGTCATTTTCTTTTTCTTTGTGTTGATTTTGTCTGTTCATAGTTCTATTATATCTGTTTGTGGGCTTTTGCGACTTTTGTGTCACTTTGTGGTCTTTTTGCATTGGTCATGTTGTCTCCATCTCTTCATGGTCATTTTTCACCATTTTACTTTATTTCTTTGGTCATTTTGCATCTTTTGTTCAGTTTCTGGCAGCTGGCTGCTGTTGACCACATGCATATTGGAGAACGTTGAACTTGATCGTGTCCACACCGGGCGTAGGTGGATATTACACGTGCGAGTGAGAGCAAGGACATGTGGTCACCATTGGGCTCCACGGTGAGGGGCGTGGCACATTCATTCGGATCTTTAGCACGTGAGCTACCACGAGGTCTATTTGAGTACGTGTTGCTGACAGTTCAAGTCTGTGTGACATTTGCTGGTGTGAAGTTAAGCCTGTACTGCATTGACTCTCCAGTTTGGCTGCTCCACCCTTGAAAGTGTGGCACGTTGTTGGCTGTGTTTTACTGACTCTGACTGTTATATGGCAGGTTTAATATAACTGTAATATATATTTATATATTTAAAAAGCATCATACTAAACCAACAGTTGTTTGAGACCATTTAAATGCACTTGGCAAGCCTCATGCAATTTAAAGGTCTACAACTGTCCTCAGATCAGACTGGATATCGTACATGTGATGGATTATCTCTACACTTGGTAGAATGACTGTATTAACTTCAGGGGGGGGTGTATTTTGGGGGGGATGCTCATCGTACATGCTACACTACTGTACCCTGGTACTTTTCATTTAATTTAGAAAAACTCAAAAAGTAAAAGGGAGTTTGAATGTATAACACCATACATACAATATTTATTTTTAAGCACACACCTGTGCAGGTGTGTTTGATTTCGTCCCACTAACAGCTCAGTGCCTCCGGTGAGTGCAAAGACTCTGGAGGGTTAAAAGCTGCATTTTTGAACTCTATGAAACATTGTTAGACATAAGCAGGAGCTGCAAAGAAAACAAGAAAACTAAGAGTTTGGAAAGTTTGGTTTCAGCTCAATTTAAATAATAAAAATAAAACCGTTGTTTTACGTTTGCTGAAAAATCATCTGGAGATTTCTTTCCTTTCTGCAAACAATGTTCAATTTCAGTGTCTGTTCTCCCAGCAAGTACAATCAAAGTGAGGTTTTCAACATAAATTATTTATCCCACTTCATTTCACTGTGTGTCCACGTTGCGTCCATATTGTGCAGCTGGCTCGTATTGATCCTGTTTGTCGAGCAGAGATCTGAGTCACACAAGAGAAGCCGGTGTTCTTCCAGCCAGGCTGCTGCTGACCCTCACCTGTGTGCCTGCAGGCTCTGCTCTGACTGAAGGGAATCACATCGTGGACACTCTGAAATGAGATTCCTCGGGAAAGTGGCTGCTCTCGGTGTCGGTGAGGGGCTGAGGGGCTCACTGATCCGGCACGACCTCCGCATCGAGTTGCTGCCTGGCCAGATGAAGAGGAGCTGCTGGACTTGTTTCAGATAATTTACCCAACAAACAGATATTTCTCCTGACAGAGGGTTTGCTGCAGCCCAGCTCCATCCAGTGCCAAGGTAATGGTGGTTTGCAGAGCTCCACAAATGCCCACAAACCTCTGACTTGGAACAGTTTTATCGCAGGAAATGATGTTTTTGAGGTTATGGAATCCACTGTAGCTGTTTACACTGCAGCAGTACGGACGGATCTGTCGTTATTTTGTGTCTGTTTCTGATGTTTTTCATCTGTTTGTGCTAATCTTGTGTGTCCTTGTGGTTATTTTGCATCTGTTTATGGCCATTTCACATCTATTTGTGGCTGCTTTGTCTTGTTGTGGTTATTTTGTCTGTTTATACTCATTTTATATCTATTTGTGGTCATTTTACATCTGTCTGTGGCTGTTTTGCTTTTATTTTCGCTCATTTTGTTTATTTTTGTGGTCATTTTGCATGTTTCAGTGGTCAGTTTGTTTCTGTGCGTGGTTATTTTTCTCCTGTTGGTGGTCGGTTTGTCTTCTTTGTGGTTAATTTAAGTCTGTTTATTGTCATTGCTTCTTCTTGTGGTCATTTTATGTGTGTATTTGTCGTTGTTTTGCTTCTTTTGAGGTTATTTTATATCAGTTTTTGCCCATTTTGTAGCTTTTTGGGATTGTTTTACTGTGTTTTGTGGTCAGTTTGCATGCCCCTATCTTATTTTGCCTTTTCGTTGCTCCTCCAACAACAAACAACATTCTGCAGAAAACAGAGTTTCTGATCAAGAAAGCCTCTGAGATCTTGGGCCCCTGAGCCAGCGCTCGTCGACCTCTCTGGAAATGAATATGACCAAAATTAAAGTTTTAGTTTTATCCTCCTTCACCTGTCAGCTGGCAGGGGACACCCTGGACAGGTCACCAGTCTATCACGGGGCTACACTTAGAGACAGACAACCAAGCACACTCACATTCACACCTACGGACAATTTAGAATCACCAATTAACCTCAACATGTTTTTGGACTGTGTGGGAGGAACCCGGAGAGAACCCACGCTGCACAAGGAGAACATGCAAACTCCACACAGAAAGAGATGCGAACCGGCGACCTTCTTGCTGCGAGGCAACGATGCTAACCACTGCTCCACTGTGCAGCCCCCTTCTAAAACATAATCTGTCTAATTTTTGTTCACTCTGCTCCTCCCTGTACTACAGAAACCAGCACAATTCTTCCCTCTAATTTGTTGCAAATGTTCAACATAAATACAAATATTCAAGTGATGAACACTTGAACTTGATTAACTGTACTCAGTTACACCTCTACTGAACCACTTCAGGGCCCCTAAACCCACATGTGGGATTTCAATTAAAGAAAACAATGTGTGACTTTAACCTACAGTCCAACACGACTTAATAAACAACATAAAAACACGTGAAGCTCGGTGGTTTTCCTCACATCGGGTCCTGGATGCTGCTGCACGCGATGAGCCGGTGGTTTTGATGAGCTTGTTGAAAGAGTCAGACGTGTTTCTGACAACAACACTCTCACATGTGGAGGACGCTTGAAAATAGCATCCAGGAAACTTGTAAAAGGTTAACCATCACTGTATGCAAATTCTGGCAAATTGCAGTGAATTAGACGACCATTATTTTAACCTTGGAGAAGAAACGTTCTTCCTACACAGATGCTTGTCAGATGAATGCCGACTCATACTGGCCTCATTATTATATTACAATCAGCGCAGGCCTCCTACTGTATCGTGAGCTTCTTGTATCTTCTGTGGCATCAGGGACAGCACGTATGTATTCTCTCTTAATTGTGAGCTTGTGTTAATTGCTCAGGAAAATACAAAGAGAATCCTGTAAAATATGACACCATCATTCAGGGGAAAAAAGAAAGAAAGAAATATGCACATATCTCATGTCTTTATTATTGTGTTTGGGATTTTGGGAGGGATTCTGTTTTTTTTCCCCTAAGAACATTTTCTCAAATGTCAGTTTGTAGATATTTTTACCCCCAATATTCTCCTCTTGTCCTGAAGGAAACAGCAGCACTATTCAAGGATGTAAAATTGAGTTTACATAAGGTATCAGGTCAAGTATAAAATAAATTAAACTCTTAAGGTGTAGAAATGTGGCTGTTTCCAGGTACTTTTTGGTGTATTTTTTGTATTTTTTCCCCTCTTTTTTTCAGTTTCTACTTGTTTGAGTGACTATTGTGATTTTTGCCTTTTCTTTAATGGAACGGTTTGAATACATTTGAGGACGACTGTAACCAGAAAGTTTGATCGCCAAGATGCAGCAATTATTAAATAAGAAATAAAGAATTAGGACATGCCATTGTAGTAAAAACATGTACACACATTTAAAAAAAACAAAAACAAAACAAAACTTCAGTGGCATATTTTAAGCTGTAAAATATCACCTACTTTTTTGAGAATGTTTTTATTTTTCTTTTTTAATAGAAGCTAGTTTGTTTCTTTTGATGAATAATAATAATAATAATAACAATAACAACAACAATAATAATTATTATTATGTAATGTATTACTATGTATTATGTATAATAATAATAATATTATTATTATTATTATTATTATTATTTGTTATTGTTATTATAGTTGTAGTATCATAATTATTATTATGATACTACTCCTATTACTACTAATAATAATAATAGTAATAATAACAACAACAACAACAACAACAATAATAATAATAAGGGATGATATGTAAGAAAACAAGCAAAAATTAAAACTAACATGGTCAACACATGATGAAGCAGAGCGACCTGCTCCAGCGGTCTGTCTCTGTCTCAGGTATGTGTCACACCTGTCCAGCTGCTCCAGCTCAGTTCGCTCCTTAAACTTTTATTAGCAGCTCTTTGCCGGGCGCAGAGGAGACAAGAAGCAGGCTGATGCAGACAGAGCAGGACTGTTTAAAGGGTAACTCAATTAGTTGTGTTAGTCGTGTGGTAATTTAATGAACACTGGGGTGAACGAAGCATCACTGCTGTTCATGCTAACGGTCTTTAGCTAGCCGTGCAGCTAGCTCCGTAGCTTTAGCCTGTTAACAATAGTTAAATTTCACGCTGGATATTATTTTCTTTAGAAATGTTGCTTCCCAGTGTGTGTGTAGAAAGACACAGATCCAGGTTGCCACATTATGTTCGTTATTTACTTAAAAACAACAACAAACACACATTTTTTTGTTTATTTATTTATTTTTAGCTGCAGCGCCTCCTAGCTTAGCTGGAGACACCAGAACCAATTAAAAGTACTTATTCCCAAATGACACGTGTTTCCTTTGAAGAAAATGTGTGACTGTCACCTGTTTTGGACGAGCCTCAAAGTGTGACAGTTTAATTTCAAGCAGAGGTTTTACAAGGTGTCCGATAATGGACGCAGGGCAGATTTGTCTGGATGTCTCAGAGTATTGATGTAATTTTTGTGCACAATTGGCAAAATTATTTTAAGATGATGGTAAAAAAAAAAAAAAAATCCCCCCAAAAACTTCATGATGTCAGAAAAGAGGACCGTTTGCATGTTGTGATAATATTTGTTTTGGTCAGTGTGTTTATTTTTACTGTTCTATAATAACTATAGCTGTGAAAAACTGTGATTTGCATTTTACCAACCAAATAATTACCTCTGACATCATCAACAGGTTGGTCTGTAATGGAAACACATGTCTAATGCTGTTCTTAAGTTACAAACTGGGACGCTGTTATAGGTGAAAGACTTATGCCTTTTTTTTAAAAGAGTATTTAGACTGTTTTTCTTTTGTAAAACTTAGAGCAGTGTGCTTTGGAAACAGGTCACATGTATGAAAAGGTTCTACTGACAGCATTGTAGGAACAGTAGAAGTTCTAGTAAAGGTTTTTGAAGAACTTGTGCTGCAACCTGATAACTTGTTTAAAACAAACAAACTGCAGGTGGTTTATTAGTGGAGCTGCAACTAGTGATTATCTTCATTCTGCAGGTTCTTTTTTTAATCCATTGAAATGTTTTTTTTGTCAGTAAATATTGAAAACTGCTTTTACAGTTTAGTGCAAACTGACGTCTTTAAAAAACTGCTTTCTGTTTTGACCATTAAGAAGATCAGACGGTTTTATTTTTGTTTGAAAATTCTTGAAATACGACTTTAATTATTTTTAATTGACTAATAGATGTGCGGGCTAATATTTGCAGCTCTAATATTATAATTACTCTAATTTACTAAATAAAATATTGTATGTTATGCATTTAAACTTACCTAAATGTTAGAATCGTCTAAATCTGAGCAGAATAACGGCACAATTGCAGCCAAAGATGCATACATTATGATGATGGCTCATCCTTTGTTTACTTCGTCTCACACGTTCTCATAAAACAGAACATTATGTCGAGGCGTACCCTTTCAGTAAACTTGTATTTCTTGCAATAAATCATAAAAGTGGCTGGAGTGGTAAACACATGGGTTATTGTATGGATGAAGCACAGCCATCAACTCTAAATGAGACAACGATTGCATTTGTGATAATTGTGCTCCTTCACTGCAGTTAACCAGAATGAACGCGCCTGCATTCTGCACATATACACAAAACAATCATGTATTATTGGTTTGTGGGCTTATTAAAAACCCTCCTCTCCTCCGTGTGCTTTAGGAGCGAGTCAAGCGGAGTGGTTTTTCATGAAAGCCAAAGTCGCCCTGGCAGTGGCTGTAATAAAAAACAAGCCCCCGGGTATGAGTGGCCGAGCGTACGCTGAGGCTCTGGCCTGCAAGCTGAAGAGCCAGGATGAAAGCTGGAAGGAAAAAGCCCAGGGGCTGCAGCAGGAGGTGCTGAGGCTGCGGCAGGAGATGCTCATCGCCAGGGCGACATCAAACACAAAGAGCAGCACGGAGGCAGGAGGTAGGCCTTCCTTCATGCTCCTAAAAATAAGTGTAATATTAGCCTCATAAGGAGAGAGCACCTGTGATTGTGTTACCTCCAGTCAGAGCTGTTGAGGAGAACTGCTTCACCCTGAGAAGCCCGCCATTAAATATAATTCATACCCTGACCTGCAGAGTCGTCGTGTCTGCTAACAGGTCGGCTCCAGTCAAAAATGTGCAGACGCTTAATAAAGATACTCGGTGTGTCTTTGCTGATGTCCTTAGTCTGAGGGGAGCTTATCTGGTTATCTGGAGGCCAGGAACAGTCTGACACGAGTCTCAGGAGGAGCTCGGACACTGTGGACCACGCTGAGGTTATCACACAAAGCTGCTAATGATTACATATAGAATGCTCTTGACTGCTGATCGGCCGCTTATACTTGACTCCTTTAGATCAGGCTGGGGTGCAAACAGGAGAGTTACTGTTGTGTTGAATGAGACTGATGCAGGAGTGTCATGATGAAAACATCCAGACACTACGGCATGTATGATAAGTTTGACATCACTACACTGAGCTGCTTGGGCTTATTAGCCCATATTTTTGTTCATTTACTTATTATAATAATAATAATTCATTTTATTTGTACAGCGCTTTTCAAAGACTCGGATAAAAGAACAATAAAAGCAACTAATACAAAAGTAGACTACGCAGAAACACAAGCAAACAGATAAAAGCAACACAAGATATCAAGATAAAGGATTAAGTGAGACAAGCAGAGCGAAACAGGTGAGTTTTTAGTTTGGATTTGAACATTACTGGGTCTGTGGTGTCACAGATGTGTTGTGGGGGCGGCGACAGAGAAGGCCCTATCCCCCAGGTCTGGTGCTTGGTCCTGGGAAGGATCAGGAGGTTGGCATTAGCGGAGCAGAGGGTCCATGAAGGTGTGTAAGGGTGGAGCATGTCTTTGAGGTGAGAGGAGGCCTGGTTATGGAGGCTTAATGGGTGAGTAGGAGGATTTAGAATTTGTATGGGATGGGAAGCCAGTGAAGGTTCTGAAGGACAGGGGTGATGTGGTCTCGGCAACGGGTGTGGGTGAGGAGGCGGGCGGCAGAGTTTTGGATGTACTGGAGTCTGTTGAGAATGTTGGTGGTGGAACCAAAAATTATGAATCACTCAGTCTAAAAATGTCATTCAATAGTAAAAACTGGCGCCTTCAAAGGACAGCAGTGTTTCAGAGAGTAACATGTTGATCTAAATGTCTCATGTGTGGGACAATCATGCTGTTTATTGTGTCTAATGTGTTCACGTCCATCACGTTTTACATTTAATTAAAGGTTGACTTGAAGCTTGACGATAAAAAATTAGATCAGAAGTCTCTCAGAAAAGCTGCAGTCAGATGTTTTCTCCAAATCATTCATCTCTTCTTTGCTCTCAGTGTGTAAAACGTGCAAACAAAAAACTACCCTCTGGATTTATTTACCTTCGTATTGCACCTCTGTAGAGAGCTGGGTTAATTAAATGAGAGACGGTCAACAGTCCATCTGGGGCGGCTGTGGCTCAGGTGGTGGAGCGGGTCGGTCCATGATCGGAGGTCGGCGGTTCAATTCTGCCCTGTGTTGTGTCCTTGGGCAAGACACTTCACCCACCTTGCCTGGTGTGAATGGATTGTTTGAGGTGGTGGTCAGAGGGGCTGTAGGGGCAGAATGGCAGCCACGCCTCTGTCAGTCTGCCCCAGGGCAGCTGTGGCTACAATTGTAGCTACCACCACCACAATGAATGTGTGTGAATGAATAAGTGATGGTGTAAGCGCTTTGAGTTACCCCCTGAGTAAGAAAAGCACCATATAAATCTAATCAATTATTATTATTATTATTATTATTATTGTTATTATTAACAGAAAAATGTAACAGAAACACTTTCTCTGAAAAATCTTAAATTTTAGATGCGTTCTTCAGAGTGTTTCAGTTTCCTACAGCTCTGATGGGAGGAGTTGGACTGAGAGATGATGGAGATGCGATGAGGACACTGGTGGTTTACTGTTGTTTTAATCTTCAGGTTTTACAAAGCAGTGATTTTAATTGAATCAGAAACAAACTTTGGTAAAATGTTGATCTTTAGCTACTCGGTTTGCTTGCCTGCATCTTCTAACTGGTTAACCCACCTGTCCAGTCATCCATTCACTATCTGCTGTGTAGCAAGGCCCAAGTACTATTTAATGATTAATTATAGATATGATCAGGTAGATGTTTTTTTGTATATGGAGCTGGAATGTCAGTAACTTCATGTACTTTGTTTATAAATAACTCCAGGATATATCAACCTGACTGCCTGATATTGATGTCTTTCCTGCCTTGACAAGGGTATTAAATTGTGTTTTGTTATTACTATTATTAAGATGAAAAATGTTCTGAGCAATCTTAAACCTGACACGGTGACATGCCCAATTTGTGCTTTCTGTATCTTTAGTATTTTGAGGTTCTCCTCTCACTTATCATCCCTCTTTTCCTTTGACACTGAATATAAAACGGAGCCACTTGCTGGTTCCTGTCAACCGATTTGAATGATGCTACATTTATGTCTTATGAGTTGGACGCCTGTGTCCCAGTACAGGACACATCTCTTTGAAAAAACACTGCATATAAAAGCACATGCAGCTGTAAATAGTGTGGCCTTCTCGACAGCGTTTGTTTCAAGGAAAACATTTGTCCTCCTAAATCCAAAACCTCAAGGGCTGAGGGGAGACGTTTAGGGGTGTAAGCTCTGAAAGTGAAGATCAAGGCCCATCTGCTCTCAGAGTTATGAGCTGCAAGCCGTGTAATTTTGATTTTAGAAGCCTTTTGATTTGTTTGTAGAGACTTAAAATACAACAAAGTATCATGGCGCCCTTTAAAGAGTGAGAAAACCGTCTTTATGTGGGCTTTCACGTCTGCCTGTCTGAAAAGCATTTTAAATTGAATTTGAGGAGCACATTTGTATCAAAATCAGTCATTTTCCCGGGACACAGCGGTGCGCTGCTCTGAATGTGGCCTCAGTGTTGTCCTTTATCTGTGGCGCCATAGCAACAACAGTCGTCTTGCAGAGACCGTCAGTCACAGCGGAAACGTGAGAGTATAATTTAGCACAGTTTTCCTCTAAAATGAGAGGTGTGGTCCTAATGTGTTGATGCGTTTGATTTTGTGTGCAAATAATAGTAATTTCAATTTTCGAACAGGGCCTGCTTGCTATGCAAAGTGGCCTGAGATGACATATTGTGCGATTTGGTGCAATATAGAGAGAATAAAACTGAATTGAAAATCGCAGACTGAAATATAAACTCTCTGGTTTATGAGGCACCGCACGCGTTTCAAGGTCGATAGTAAAATTCTTGTAAAAACAGCTCCCTCGCAGGGTGCCCCAACAACAGGGGTCATATTTTATGGCGTAATTACACGATTAGCATTATTTATATGATAACCCAAAGCCCGTTTATGATTAAGGGTTAGGCTCTGATGTGTCTTCAGTTCTGACCTTCACTCACCTTTTGACTTGAAGGAGCCAAAAGCTGCAGTCGTGATAAGTGAAACCATCCAGACCATAAGTGTTTGGAGCGTTGCTCTTTGCTTTTAGCTTTATGCTTTTCAGTCACTTGGGATAGGCTCCAGCCCCCCCGCGACCCTCGTGAGGATTAAGCGGTGTATAGATGGCTTTTCAGTCAGTTTAGAAGACAATAAAGGATGATTAAAGTGACAAGTTTCACTCTAATGTGAGCAGATTTCAATCAGTAAGACAAAGCTGGCTTATAAGAAATCTAGTAGAAAGTTTAGCTCTAAATTCTTCACTTAAATCTGTGTAATTACTAATGAATAGAATAGAATAGAACTTTATTGATCCCTTTGGTGTAAACCTCAGGGAAATTGTTGTAATGCTGTAGGGGTTAGCCTTAATATTGATCTCAGTGAGGTTATGTTCTGTAATTATAATACTGTAAGGTCTTAGCTGCAATATTACATTAGTTATGATCCATAATTAACTACACTGAAGGGTCTCAGCCTTAATATGTATAGTAGTCAAGTAAAGTGGTATTTTATATCATTTGTAGGGTTTTTATGCATATAATGTAAATTTCTCAGGTAAAATCACACCAACAACAACACTATAGGGCCTTACTCTCAAGTTATTTTATAATGATGATTATAGCCTTTTTTTGTTCTTGTTAGTCAGCACTTCTGCACAATGGCTGCAATTTGAAAAGTGTTATATTCAATGGTGCATTAACTTGACTATTAAAAGAATTCAGAGACTCAAAACTAAGCTGTAACTGTCCAATTATGTCAAAACCTGTGCACTCTGTATGGTCCCATAATATGGTAGCTGTTTTTAGTGTAATGAGGTAACTGATTTGGCCATATTCTTTATTTATTTTTGTTAGCATTAGCTTTCTGTCAGTCATTCTCATTTTGTCTTTGTCCATCCATCCATCCATCCATCCATCCATCCATCCATCCATCCATCCATCATCTATACACCACTTAATCCTCACTAGGGTCGTGGGGGGCTGGAGTCTATCCTAGTTGACTCAGGGTGAAGCCAGGGGACACCCTGGACAGGTCACCAGTCTATCACAGGGCTACACTTAGAGACAGACAACCAAGCACACTCACATTCACACCTACGGACAATTTAGAATCACCAATTAACCTCAACATGTGTTTGGACTGTGGAAGGAAGCTGGAGAACCCAGAGAGAACCCACGCTGCACGGGGAGAACATGCAAACTCCACACAGAAAGATCCCAGGTGTCCTCACCGGTGACCTTCTTGCTGCGAGGAAATGGTGCTAACCACCGAGCCACCTTGCAGCCCCCTTTGTCTTTGTGTGGCTCTTATATCGGAATTTGGTTTATTTATTTTTTTGGTAACACAGATTTATCTGCAACACGTTTAACTGATATTAAATTATGTTTTGTTGTTTCCAGCTTTTCAAGTGGGAATTTGATGCTTTTCTTTAATGCACATTATAGTAAACTGGGTACAGTCAGGCTTTGGGTTGTTGGGTTGTGGAGAGACAGGTGAGGATGTTAACCTGAGCTGGGAGACTAATAAAATGTGTGAGTAATGGGGAAAATGCTCTGGGGACATGGAGAAAATAATTCCCTTATTATTAGATAATTAAAATAAAGTAAATGAAATAATTGTTCCATATGGTCATAAACAATGGCCCTAAACAATACAGAACAAGCTCTGCTATGGACTAATTTGGGACTATTTTTTCCATGTAAAATCTTCCAGATGATGACAACAAAATGGACGACACTTCGCAGGATCTGTTTGGTCCAGAGAGTCAAGTATGGAGTGTAGAACCAGACTCAGAGACTCCTGAACTGTTGCTGCAGCCTCCTGAGCCCACCATCCCTTTGCCTCGGCCGCTGCCTCCCTCCAGTCTCCACGGAAATCCTCGAGAAGACGCACTATCTCCTCCTGTGCAGTTCCTCCAGTCGCTGTGTGCTCTGCATCGAGTAGAAGACGACAACAGAGGTCTGGAGGCTCTGTGGTTCATCCCTGGTGACGACGCGGGATCTGTGTTGGCGGACACTGTGTGCCAGCTCCTTGACTCCGTGGTGACGGCCTTCAAGGATCCCCCTGCACCGGGACCACGCGACCTCGTCCTGCAGGCCTGTCAGGCCGCAGCCCGAGCGATGGACCTCTTCTGTTCTCAGAGGCTGCCGTCTGTTGAGTTCATGAGACGTGTGGAAGAGCCACTGAGGGAGTTGACTCGGATGCTGCTGCACGGGAGTCAACCCAGCAGGGTGAGTAATGGATCTATGGGGAGCACAAGATATTTGATAATTACTGTAGCAACGTTTGCCACTTGTAGCTGGAAAATTGTCTCCTCGGTTAGCGAGGAAAGATGGATACAAACAAATACGGTGTCCGTGCCAGCGATAAATGCATCATGATACTGTGGTTCATTTCAGTTGATATTAATAATTGTTCATTATTTTTGATGGCCAGTTTTTAATACTGTGAGCAGAGAAAATATTTATGTTGAACTTAACCACCTTAGCCTATTTCAAGGTAAGGGGATGACTGTGGCTCAGGTGGTAGAGCGGGTTGGCAAGGTTGGCGGTTTGATCCCCGGTCCCCCCCACATGCTGAAGTGTCCTTGGGCAAGACACTGAACCAATGGCATTAGTGCCTTGCATGGCAGCTCTGTCACCACTGGTGTGTGAATGTGTGTGAATGAGTGAATGCGAAACACATTTAAAGCGCCTTGGGTACCGCTAAGGTAGAAAAAGGCGCTATATAAGTGCAGACCATTTACCATTTACACGGGTGATAACTGTCGTGAAAACCACACACTGGTAAATACATATACATGTGTAAATAAAAATAAATAGTAATAAAAGATGCGCAGAAAGAGCAATCAGAATAAAACTGCCACACGCTGTTGAAGCTTAGAGTTCAAGGCTGGCCTGGACTGGATGTTCCCAGACAGGGACCCTTCACTGGCTTCTGCATGCACCCTGACATCAAATCCATCAACCCTCCGAGCAGCTGGCAGGAGCGCTTTGCTTATGTGGAGGTAATGGAGGACGCAGGGTTGCAGGTGTTTCTAACCAGTTAACCTGATCTTGCAAAGGAAAACCACCAACCAGGCAGATAATTAGTCTGTCACTAGCCTGAAGACATATTTGCAGGTATGTAAATGTGGCTTGACGCACAGTGAAGTCACACTGGGTAGAGTGATCCTCCTGAGAATGTCGTACGCACAGCACACAAATTAAGTATGCAGCGAAACCTGACATGAATAGAAGCAGGAAATCATAACAGACATCACATTCAGGCTGCATTTGATTTACATAGAGTTTGTATTCTCACAAAATCTTTCTGCTCTCTATGTGAATTAGTAACGCTGCAAATTTCTGTAGGATTAAAAACACCATCTTGGTTTAAATTATTTCTCACCACTGGACATCCCTCGGGTAATATTTAAAGTAGAGTTTAGGGCGCTTATGTTACAGTTGATGTAATTGCGGTTCTGCATTAACTTAACCCAAAACAAGTTTTAATGCTGCCCATTTTCCCATGAGCATCATTAAAGTTTCATAATGTTTTATTTTATCAAGGCAGGACAGGATTATTGGTGTTTCTGTGAAAATATGTGTTGACTCAGCTTAATGTATTCTTCAGCAGCAGCTGAGAGCTTGTAGGCAAATGTAAAAATTGATCATTAGTCCACTGAAAACAAAATAGTCTGAGTGTAAAAAGCTTTTCCTGCAGAACCATCGCTGTGATGCATTTAAAGCAGCTTGCAACAAGATGAAAATACTGCTGGCTCTGCAACTAATGATTATTCTCAATCTGTTAAAATCCCTCAGTGATTGTGTCTTCTATAGACAAAACAAAAAACGCAAAGATATTTAATTTACACAGATACAAAGCAGCAAAACCTTACATTGGAGAAGCTGGAACCATGTTTGACATTTGTAGCAAACCAGTTCTGTCACGCTTTGTAGCGCTCAACATGCTGTAATAAATGAATGGGGACGTAGCAATGGAGACACTTAGTATTCAGAGTGTTTAAGGGTGTGCCTTTGTTTTCACTGTCTCAAAACAAACAAGAATAATGATGCTTTCAGACACAAGATGGTTTGTGCTGCACTCAGCGCTGGGTTCAACACGCTGCTCGTGGGACTCATGGAAGACCGAGTGAAATAGGAAGAATTCAACGGGGACTAAATGTCACAGAGTCAATAAGTTTCTGTAAGAAAAAAAAAATCTCCACCTCATTACCTCAAATAATAAACCGTAACTCTTGGAATTCCCAAATCTACCACTGGTTTTAAAGACATGTTATCTTTATTTTTTTTTAAAAATGCTAAAATTACCCTGTTGGATTGAACCGGAAAATTCATAGATAGAAAGAATCGTCAGGTTTGTGAGGTTTCCTAGGTCAGTGAACTAATCATGGCGAGTGTGTACCGTAATTTCCGGACTATTGAGCACACCTGAATATAAGCCGCACCCACTAACCTCAAAAAGAAAAGTTTTGTACATATATAGCATCACAACCTCCAACTTTACCGGGATGTTTGACAGGATTTTTAAATTATTTTTTTTCAACTAAACCCCTCAACATCATCACCTTTTAACGGACTGTGCTCTCTCATCCGTCTTTGTGAATGTCACATCGCCTTGACCGCCTCCCGTTTTGGCCATAGACTGCTTTTCTTTAGCAAACTACAAACAATACAGCTCTGTGACAGCTGTTATAAAATTTCTGTTGTGAAACGTGAAGCCTGTCTTTCGGTTAAAGGGCATTTATTATGTTAATGATGGAAACTCGCAGATGAGCGCTCACTCATGAAACTGTGGAATTCCTCAGGCTGAAATAAACAATTTATGACAGATTTGTGCCGTTAGGGGAATTTACTGTATTAAATTACTGGGGATAGTTGTACCAGCAAGCCTTCCCATTGTTTCGGCAACAACACAGAGCATTGTTTAATGTTGTGGCCAGTAGCAATGTGGCAAATTGGGTCGCTAATTTTATTCTAAAACAGAATTAAATGTAATCCAGGTAACTACACGTGCATATTTGATTATTTTTCCATATTTATTGTTGTATATTTTGTATATGTGAGCTTGACATGGCATTGAGAATATTTCCATTCCAATCAGGCAGTGCAGTATTAAACATTACTATTATCTTTAACCTTTCAAAGCTCAGAGTCCATAAAGGGTATAACTGCTGTCACAGCCATCGTAAAAGTCATTCACCGGCTTGCACATGCTACCGTCATGACAGGGTCTGGCAGCTGGGAAATGGAGGTGAAAGTGAGCCTGAGCTGACAAAGATGAAGTTATCCCATCTGGCTCTTACTGAACGCTCAGAACGGCTCACCAAACTAAGACGGCTGCAGGCAATTTCCTCTTTACAGCGAGTTTCCTCTCCGCTTGTCGAGGCTAATAGAGAAGAAAGTGGAGTTTTCTTGTGAAGCGGCACAGAAATGTTTAGCAGTTGTCAGTTAAATGAATGATAGCGGAGAGGAGGGCGTAAAATAATTTAAATTTAATGAGGACTTCGATTAACGCAGCACCAATCCGTCTCCGGGCAACTTAAATGCCCCCACAGAGGCAGGTTGTCTTCCAGCCTTGTAGGACAGGTTGCTCTGAGGCACACAACCAATCACCATCACACAGAGTGAATTAAAATGGCAGGAATGCCATTAGCTGGACTTGGGATTGTTATGGAAGGTAAGCAGAAGTACTTCATCATTTTAAAAGGAACATGTAATAGTTGCATATTCACAAGTGGTGAATAAAACATTTGAATTGTTGGAGCTGCACTCCATTCAGAGTTCAGACTCAGAAAACGGAAAACACATTTAACTAAGTGTTTCACAGTCTGGTTTTCATAGAGCCGACCCTTATTTTGTTGGTAGAGGGGTTGATTCAGGGACTTGCTAAAATATTTATTAGTTTACGGTTGAGTCTAAACGTTGAAGAGACAGTTATTTAGTCTGGCAGACAAAACAGTACACGTTTTTTTTGTCCGTCTCGTTGGAAAGTCGTGTTTCTCTCTTCATGTCAGGAAATTGGCATTAAAGCCTTCAACTCATAGAAGAACAGATAGTCGTTATACGGCACCGCCAAAGAACCAGACAGCATTAAAAGGTGTAAAGTAGTCACAATATAGGACAGAGAATGGTGTAGTGCCAAGGGCATAGGTTTGGTTTCAGAGGTGGGGTGCTTTCTAAATTCTTAGCACTTAAATTCACATTTAGTTTTTGTCAAGCTCTGTGATAAATGTTGTTTTTGTGTCTTTACTAAGTGCTTTCCTTCTCTGCTGTGTCTGTGATTGATGGCCAAGACAATTCTGGTACTTTGCTTATATTTTGGTACCCCTGAGTGTACGAGCGTACCTCTCAGGCTGCAAGTACACCTCTACCAATCAGTGGCTAACATATTTACTTCCAGGCAGCAAGAACACCTGATGCTACTCATAAAGCTCGTTTGTTGTGCGTCGTGTGCAGTGGAATAAGGCGTTCTGTGTCACATAGACCTCAGTGATTTTATCTACACGGGCTGTTTACTGTGTACAGAGTTTTTTGAGTGGAGCGCTTTTTAAGAATCGGTATCGCTGTTGATCGTGTTCATAGACCTGTGTAAAACCAAACATGTGATGCTATGGGTGTTGGTGTGCAGAGCAGAGCTTCGGCGACCTGCTCTATGGACATTAGAAAGTGTTCTGTCAGATTACTGGCAGATGGAAAAGGATCACTGAATATGCGTGTAGTGAGTGATCCAGCCTTCAGTTAGTTTCTCCCATGTGTTTCTGATGGTGCTGGAAACTGTTGATAGTGAAGATGATGTAAAAGAAGTTGAAGAAAGCCTCACTTTTCTTGTCCTTTTCCAGTCCAGCAAGCAAGCAGTTTAGCAAAGTTGTCTCTGCCACAAACCTACTCAGAGCGATCGCTGTTGTTTCTCTCAGTATCGTGTGTTGCTCGGTATCACAAAGTCAGTAAAAGTATGCAAACAAAGCTACTCTGTGTCATGGCGGTCAAGAGATATGCTTTTTTTTTTAGCGTCCAAATGTGTAGAAATTCTTATTGATCAAGGAAACTGATACTTGGAATTGATTTATATTTTCAGTAAGAATGAAAGTCGTGTTGTCAAAATTTAGAAAAGCACAATCACAAGACAAAAATCTGTTAGAATGCTTTTGGTTGTTTGTGTTTTATCTGTTTACACGTTTCCTTCAGTGTTTACTGGCTCATACCTGGGATGTGTGACCAGTTACACAGCACTGTTGGTGGAGAGCAGTCTTAAACGATAATCAACAGCTTTATCGATCAATAATTGAATAATTGCGAACATGAAAGTAACTCTGTGGACTTAATTTGAATGCATAAGCTGCTCCAACAGCTTATGTAAAGTGACACGGCTGCTCCACCTTAGTAGATTATCAGTCATGAGGCCACAGTGATGCTGTCTTAGTGCACATCCGCTCACCTACAAAACGACAGCGTTGCTGGTAGTCACAGGAGACTTTCTCATTGTGGCCCCTTAACTGCTAAACTCCCATAATGCTCTCCACCATTAAACTGCCCAGTCAGAGTGACCGACTCCTCAGGTTGCTCCAGTGTTACGCTGGTGGCGTCACCAGGTACCACAACTAAAATACAATCGTCTTCCTACGTTCATGTCCTTCATCTTCTGCCTTATTGGTGAATATATATTTTAATTGGTTCAAAATATTAATTGCAATCATTTAACTAATAATCATTAACATCTGTACCACAGCGCAACAGAGAAATGCTTCTGCTTTGGAGTCCTGGTGGCACATTGTTGTGTGTGTTTGTTTATCAAGTCATTTCATTGAGGACTGGTTAAAAGATACCGATATCAACAGTTGGAAATAAGACAGAATATTAGATCTAATTTTAATCTAGAATCTAATCTAATTGGTCTGGACGATTGTCCTGGACAAAGGAGACTGGAATTCAACTCCTGTTGGGGACCATTGTGTACATATTATTGTCTGTCTTAATTTTTGGTTTTACTTCTGCTGTTTGGTTCAGCACTGAAAGTACTTGGTTAGAGAAAGATCCTAGTTTGGGTCAAAGTATTCTTTGCAACTTTAACCACATGTTCCAAAACTCCATTTTCTAGTTTTCCAGAGTGACGACTCCACTGGAGATTTTACATGAACTTCATGATGATAACGCACCTTCTGGCCGACTAGTACGAGCAGCATGGTGACGTGTGTGTGCGCGTGATAATAAGACACAATGACTATTTTATGGGTTTGAGTAATTTCCTCATTTAGTTGCTTAACCCTAAAGTGTCCATCTCTATTTCCAGTGGCCAAGGTGATGTCTGCAAAAGTATTTATACAAGTATCCTGTATTAAATTTACTGTAATGTAAGAAGAAAAGCAGACAATTGTGACATGGAACAATACAAGATTTGGCACATTTGCTTCAACAATTCCACGTCAGCCAAACCCCGTTCGGCTTCATTAATGTCTACAGAACTACAGAATCCATTCATTCACTGTTAAAAGGCTTAAATCTCCAGCTACCCTCAGCCACCATTGTGAATTACAAACACGAGAACGTCTCTTATCTCTGTCTTCCATCCCACGTTTTTCAAAGAGGTTCCTGGTGTGAGCACCTGTAGGCTTGTATTTTTTAAAAACGCTGTTCACAAAGAGACGAGTTGCACCTCTTATCTCATCATGGATGGATGCTTTTGTGATGAGCAGTGAGACTCCCACAGGATGTGGCACTAAATTCGTGTTGACTGGCACGCCGTTTTATCGTAGCACCTTATAGAGTGAGCTCTGTGTTTGCAGCGATAACACTGTTTAAAGTAAAAATCTTCTCTTTGATACCACTGCTGTTTGATATCACCAATCTGTGATTCTCAGTGCATGTGTACTTAGTGTTTTTGATGTGCTCACTCTTTTCTCCATCTGCCTCATCTTGTCATTTTTCTGAGTTTTATTTTTTTTTGTCTCGTAGCAGAATTTATTTTGACAAGAGCTCAGCAAAGGGGTGTGAACTCATTTCTCTGAGCCAAATGTGGGCGTATACGGGCAGAGAAATGGCTTTTGAAACGTGATCATTCAGCTGTGGGTGATATGGGTCACTGATCTCAGCTGTGCCTGTTGCTCAAAATGCAACGCCTTGAGGTTGTATTGCATTCTGGTCTATTGACGCTGCCCTGCCTGGACAAAATTGGTTTCTCTGCCTTTTTTGTTATGGATGCCCTCTTGTCTGGTGGCTGAAGTATAACTGAAAATGGCAGCGTTGGTAAGAGGTGCTGGCACTGAAGCCTGATGTTTAAATATAAAACTTTAGATCTTTGAAACTTTTTTTTGAACCAAATCGATCAGTTGCTGCTGTGATATTACTTTTATTTGATCATTGAAATAAGAAACACGCGTATTGGACCAAAGTCAAGGTCACTGTGCACTGCTAATAGGAGTGAAAAGGTAAAAGTAGCACAAATTGATCAGTGGTCCTCAGAATGGTTACTGCAGTCCAACACAATGTACAAGCTTCTGCAAGGTGATGTCACCATTTCACTAAAATAAGCAGAAACCACTGGTTGTCTGGATGAAGTCAGCCTGAATGTTTACTGTAAGACTAAATTTCAAATGTAAATTAAGTTAATCTGTTTTTAGCTTTACTTTAGGTGTTTTTAAACATTTTTTAGGTGTATTTTAATCATTAACTCTTTCATTCATTGAATTCAATTCAATTTTATTTGTGTAGCGCAATTTACAACACGTTATCACACAGCACTTAACAAGATAAGGTATAGACATTACAGATTTAAACAGAGAACGCAATAATCCAGAGTAGCCTTTGGACTTCCTGTGAGCAAAAGGCTGGCAACGGAGGGAAGGAACCAAAACCCCCCCAGGAGAGGGGGGAAAAAAACCTCCGGCAGAACCAGGCTCAGGGAGGACGGCCATCTGCCTCGACCGGTTGGGTGAGAGTGGGGATGAGGGGGTGGGGAGAACAGGAAAGCAGATGGAGAGCAAGCAACAGAACGAAACAATAAATATGAATATAAATATTCTGGGGGTTGGTGAGGCCAGCGGCTCATTGCACATCAGATCTAACTTTAATTATTCAAATTGCATTTAAACTCAGGTGCTACCCTCATTGTTTTTAAACTGAAAATTAAACTTCCTTCATGGTCCACTCTTTAAATGGCAGGTGAACTGCTTTCATGTTTTATCTCAGGTGCCATTATGAAGTTCTGAGCATATATAAACATTTAAATTTGGTTCCTCTTTAAAGTACCTCTGCAGTGATTCACTGCTCCTAGTGCTTCTGCTACATTTACAACACTCTCTGGAAGTCCTGCTTTGCAGCAGTTTCACCATCGACCTCAAACTTTGTGGTGAAGTAACCTGCATTTCGGGGATCATCACCGCTGACAGAAGGTGCAGCTACGACCCAGAGACCAAACAGCAGCCTTTAGTGGTAGAGCCCACAGTCACCTAAAACTGAAGAAGGGGCATCTGTTTAGCTGTACAACCAAGAGCCTGGTGGTTGTTTTGTTGACATTTACATAGTTCTGTGCTGTACATTCATCCGTGTCAGGTCGTCGGGACAGAGTGCTACAGTGGCATCCAACGGCATCACAGGGATGATATTTAACACAAACGGGCTG
>NW_007578182.1:300700-318866 GCF_000690725.1 Stegastes partitus
GTGGTGGTGTGTCGCAGTCAACGTTGAATCAGGTACAGAGTAGAGTTGGAACTTTATGATTACAGTTTGTACACCAGCTGACAGCTAAACTGTTTTTGCCCTTTAAACTTTAGATGACATTTCATTTTCAGCTTTCATACGTCAGCCGTCAGTTGAGCTGCTTTCATGTGTCATAACTCATACGCATACATTCATTCATCTTTCATTCTTTTAAATGACAGTTGTATGCTTTCATTTTTTTATATACATGAACTGACAGTTTGGTTGCTTTCAGTGCAAACCAGCGTTTAAGTTGCCTACATGGTTTGATCCAGAAATCAAAACTTTAAATGTTTTCAGTTATTACACTGAAAAAAACACTTCAAAACTGTTTTAGTGGTTCAGCTTCATTTTGCACCTCAATGCTTCAAATTAATCTGCACTTAATGTCTTACATGCAAACAATTAACATTTTTTATTTCTGTTTTGCGATTTTCAGCTCAACTCAGTGCCGAACACTTGGTAGCACAAATCACTGTTTACTGTGACGCTGTGGTACAATACAGATGTAGTGTATGAGTGAGACTTTGTTCACACATGTCAGTGCTCTGACTTTGACCGTAGATTTATGTTCTTCACCACTCTAAGCATTTTCTGTGTGCAGCAGATAACCTCCTCACAGTTTCCATTAAAAATGTGCATTCCTTTTCAACTTACTCAATAAGGACGTAGCCAACCACTTTGAGGATTCCCGTTAATGAACTCTTTATATTTCTGACGTTCAGTGAGCACTTCATTGCTCTGCCAGTCAAACTGATTGTTCAAGACAATCCAGATATGGCGAGGGGGCGGGGGGGGAGGTCAGAGATGAAGGGCAGAGGTAATTATAATCCTGAAAATGACTCCTGACATGATCAGGGAGTACCGGCAGAGGAAAACCGCCACTGGCACATGACTCTAAAACATTTTGACACCAGACTAATCTATTAAACACGCCGTTCAAGAACAGTCTTACATTTGTCACGGGATGACATTGTTTGGGAGTGTTCATGGAATGCTGAGCATGTGTTCACTGTGTTTCCCTGTAACGGACTCTGCAGGAACGAGGACGCACGTTGTTCTTACCGATGACTCCTAGTTTTTCTTTTGCTAAAATGATTGACTAGTTTTAGTTGTATGCATGCTGTATACCACAGTGCTTTCTTTGCTGTAGTACATTCTGAAAATGAGAATGATGGGATTTCGGGCTGCAGCCACTGAGTTAAAGTGGGAAAAGTCTTGTCCAATGTCAACACGTTTCTGGAGATTATAAAGAAAGCACAGTGTGTACAGAGTCTGGAACACACACACACCTAAAACATGTTCTGTTAACTTTTGGCATGAAATTAGCTCCATACTGTGGCTTTCCATCTCGTCAAGGCTGTCTTTTCAGTTAAGTGATTTCATGAGCTCACTTGAGTGATGTAAAATGGGGAAGTCTGTGGACAACTGTCCTCATTTTCACACTGTAAGAATACATTGAATAGTATTTCAACTACACTGAAAGGTTTTCCAACAGTCTTCCTCACGTTACATAATTATGAATTCATCTTCAGCTAGTTTTAAAATATTTCTTGACTTTGCCAGTATTGTCCAAATTCCACAAAGCTCCAGTTGGAGTAAATGGTTGTGTTAAAGAAACCATGAGAGTGCCGATCAGACGGGGTGTGTCTATGCAATTGTAATTCTCTAACTCTTCTCTATGTGACATTCCATTTTTCCCGTAACGGACAGGAAAGCCGCTGAGCATATGGTGGTCTGCATACATCCATCACAGGTCTTGCAAATTAGGTGGTGGAGAGTGAAGGGCGAGGTGCAGGTGCAGCACGACTTTAAAATATATCTTCCTAGTTGTGCTTCATTGACATGCAGGATAGGCCATAAAACTTCCTACTGTGCATACAAGTCTGCCCTGAAGCAATTTATTCCTTTAACCTTTATTCTTCTCAGTATGACCAACTGTCCAAACCCCTGTAATGTTCAGTTTACTGTTCACAAGACGAATAGGAGAAGCAAATTCTCAGAACTGTGCAGCTTTAACTGGGTAATGTTTGGCATTATTAGTAAAAGGATTTGAACTTTTAAATGATTTTATAAAATACTGCAGATCTTGATAGTTACAGTCGTAACTCGATAATCCGACACTAAATGTAAAACCTTCTTTTATGTTGGATAGCAAGGCTGTTGGATTGTCAAGAGGAGGGCTTGATGCTTGAAGGGTCATTTGTTGTTAATATTTATTGTTTATAGTTGTTATAATAACTAGTGTATTGTTAGAACAATATGCATTGCTGGATTTCACACCTAATTTACCGGTGCGCTTGTGCACGTTACAGCCACTTCCACCCCGGGGGAGTGCTCCGACTGGGTGTTTTACTTCCGCAAACACTGAGCATGCTCGCTGCATGTGCCGTTGTTGTGTCTTCTTCTGTGCATGCGGGACACTTTTGGGTCGTATGAAGTTCACACAGCAGATCACATGCAAGTCGCATTTAATTGGAAAAGAGAACGAACTCCCAAAAAAATTGGATTTCACAAAAAAATCCAAATTGAGCATGAAGTCCTGCAGTCTGAACGTAGCCAATCTGTGGGATTGTTCAGTCAGATAATACGTCGTTATCCTTATTTGTGACATAAAATGTCATGTCGGAGTCGGAATCCAAGGCTGTCAGGTATTTTTAATGGGTTCCATTAGTTTTTCCTAAAAACCTGTTGGATAGCAAGGTTTTTGGATTGATTAGGGTCGGATTATCGAGTCATGACTGTATTTTGTGTTGCAGCTCTAATCCTTAACCTTGTAAATGACACTGGTATCACTTGGCTTGACTGATTATCAGATCTGATGTTCCGATTAGTGATATCATTTTGTAACAGATTCCAGACAAATTAAATTTATGAATATGCCACACTATCTCTGTCTGTAGTCACACTTTGTCCTGAGCAATGTCCCGCCCACAGCGCCATCTGACTGGTTACACGTCACGAGTAATAACCTGTCATCACTGAAGGATGAATGTTGTCTGTCTCTAAGTGTAGCCCTGTGATAGACTGGTTACCTGTCCAGGGTGTCTCCTGCCTTCACCCTGAGTCAGCTGGGATAGACTCCAGCCCCCCGCGACCCTCGTGAGGATTAAGAGGTGTATCAATAATGGATGGATGGATGGATGGACCTCAACTGTGGCATGTGTCAGGTTGCTTTATGTGATTATGTAACGGTACTTCTGGGGATCGTCGCTGTGTAGCTAATGGATGGATGGGTGGATGGATGTCAGTTGTAAATCCTGGTTCTCCATCCCTGTGGTTACTAACAATCATTTTCTGTGTCAACTCTGAAACAAACTAATCAACCAATAAATCAGAGGTCTTGAAAAGTCTTTAAAAGTGCTGAATTCTATTAACTCAAAAATGTCATAGTAGGTAATCAAAGATCCTAAATGTGTTTTTTTGTCCCTTGGCTGCTGTACACAGTCGTAGTTTTTAGATATTATTATATCCAGTTACCTATTCAGTGATGACGTGTATCTGGAAACTAAAAATCAACTCAATGTGTGAATTACAGCAAAAATCTGTTCAAATTGTAAATTATCGCTGTCGTTCTAAACTCTAAAGCATATTACACAAAGTAAAGATGTGGTTTTTGAAAATGTTGCAAATTTATTTCAAAATCCGAAACGGAAATATTTAAATGAACAAATGTTTTCAGATTCTTAATTCAGGCTCTTTAGAAACCGTCTTGCAAGAAGACTGGAGGCTTTACGTCTCCACAAGATATGCACACCTGGATGTAAGCAGTTTATGCAACGCTTCCTGGCAGAATGTCAAAGAATGAATGTGGGTGTCATATCATCATATCTCAAGGATAATTAAAGCAAACAAGATGCAAATAACCAGATTTTGAAGTGCTGCAGCAAAGGGTCTGAGTAATTTTGTATTCAGACTTTTTCTATGAGGAATTTTTGTTATCTGAGAAATATAGACAGACAAAAGTCTAAATAACTTCATGTTTTAATAAGTATTTATTGTTTGTAACCCAGGCAAATGGGTAAAACACATTAAATTCCCTTCAGTCCAGTCTTCTGGACATGTTTTGTGAATTGTACAGAATCCCTGGTATTAGCTGTAAACGCTCTGGAATCAGTTTGGTAGTGAAGGAAAGTCACAAACCCCAACTATGTAGTCAAACAATGAAAACAGCTGAATAAGAGCCCTCTGGAAACGCCGGCAAAGTGCTCACAGGCCGAGTGCGTTCCATCTTCACGAGTAATGCCACAAGCTGTTGCAATTTACCCAGCGGAGGTCCTGCCTTCAGAGCCGCTCACGTCCTCGAGGAGAGCTCTTATTTCTGGCTCGGTTTCTCAGACACACCTGGAGGAGTTGTTACGCTCTAGGAGGAAAGAGAATTGGACAAGATGAAGAGCCCAGACGATGAAATTGCAGATCCTGAATCCCAAGTGACGCCTTTCAAATGTCACTCTCCCACTGTGCTCAACGGCAGACATATTTCATGTAATAACCTTTGAGAGAGGAGAGCAGTTTAGTGTCTGGCTGGCCTCATCTTAACCGTGTCATCCTTTTTGTCTACGGGAAGAACTTTTATTACCGTCTTGTATATTGAATCCAGCTCGCCTCATGTGTTTCAACCCCAAACGCAACGCTCAAGTGCACCTTTCATCGCTCCATTAATTTCATTGTTGCGGTTACAGCTTTTGTCTGCGAACGTGAAGAGTGGGATTATTTAAAGTTGTTTCAGCGTAAAGCAGCGTTGGATGGTTGTTAGTTTCTCCTGCAGAGTGTTACCGAGTTCACACACACGGCTGTTGTCCTTTTCAGTCACGTCGTGCTGTTCAAAAGGTTAAAACTATGTGTTTTTAAAGGGCATACAACAAGAAGTAACACTGAAGACTGTAGGAAATGAAACGACTCCCACCCAGCCACCCAAAGGCAGCGCTCAGGTGGAAATGTTGAACCTGATGTAGAGGATCTGGATCTGAATACAGTCAGAGAACCTTTACTATTTAGTAGTTAATTTATTTCAGTGTCAGCTTTTTAAAACACTAAAATATGACTGAAGTCTTGATGTATTTAACAAAATCTATAAGTAACTTTACAACTGGATGCACTGTGGGGCCATCGACATATAAAAGGATCATTTTGCATCACTATGTGGTCATTTAGCTTTCTTTTTTCACCCACCTTGCCTCTTTTTAGTCATTTTGAATCTCTTTGTAGTAGTTTTTTGGTTTCTTTTCAGTCGTCTTTTGTCTCTTTGGCCGTTTTTCATCTCTTTGTGTCCTTGTGTGAACATTGAGCATCTCTTTAACTCACGACTCTGTGGGCTTTGTAGTAATTTTGCATTTCATCGTGGTCATTTTTTGCTCATTTTGCATCTCGATCATTTTTTTCTTTTCAATCATTTTGTGTCACTTTGTAGTTGTTTGACTGACTTTGAATCCAGAAATGTTCCCGATCACTTTAAACGGACTCTCTAGCCTAAAGGGCCTCCTGACCTCCTGGGTCCGTGGACTGGTGCTCGGTGTGTCTGTTCAGTCTGTGGTTTCAACATTAGCAGGACAGAAACTAAATGCCTGCTTTCTACAAAGAATGCCTGGTGTCTGCAAGCAGCTGGGTAGCAAGGCGTTGGCCACCATGTCTGGGTCAGGAGAGACCAGAAAGAACAGAATGTGCTTATTGATCTCACAACTACGCACTGTTGAAGCGATATTCAACAAACAGCGCGATTCAGTAAGCAGTACTTTTCAGTCACTTATAGATGTTCGATTTGCTGCGAGTCAACAATCGGCCACCATCACAAAATCAAAACGCTTCAGGAGCAGCAACTCTTCAAGTGCTTTGTCTGTTTGGTTTTGTAAGTAAACAACCAAACTATTCAAAACTTATCGGGCTCCAAAAGCTCAAACAGGTTACAGCAAAAGAAGAAACACCCTGAGAAAACCTGAATAACAACCTCCTCTCTTTAATCGTTTCAAATTATGAATTCATCTCTTGATGGGATAATCATTCCAGACAATTTCACCTGATGTCGTCGTATCATAGCGCACTCGGGGGTAATCTGCGTCAGAGGCAATACGAAGCAAATTGAATTTCAGTTTCTTTGTTAATTTCCCTTCCTCCCGTCGAAGGACACAGCCGAACACGCCTATCTGATCAGCTTCTACCAGTTTTAACTCTGCTTTTCAGAGTTGTACAAGGTGAACCAGCTGAATTCCTCAGACCGCATTGAAAAGCAACAATGGCCATGACGTCCTTGAGCCAAAATATTTTATCCCCAGCTGCAGCGGAGCTGCCTACTGGCACGGCAACAAAGGACGGTTCGGCTGTGTTGGGCCACTCCCAGTTAAATAGATGAAAAACGGAGCGACTGTGAATTAGCAGCAGCTGACTGTGTTGTTTCTGTTTGGCATCGGGATATGAAAGTCTGTCGATATTCTAGTCAACAAGTGTGCGTGCCGAGCCACAGCGCCACGGAGCTCCATTAAAACTATTAAAAACACATCAGTGACTCACGCCGTTGTACTGGCTGACACTTCCTCCATTACCATCAACACACACTCTGCAGTTTGTTCTGACTCCTGCGTACGCACTCCTGCTGCCACAGATACTCAGTAGAGCACCAAATGTAGATGAATCCGCCACTGAAAATAGTCCCAAAAAAGAAAACGGTTCCCAAAAGTTAAAAAAAAAAAATAGAAACTACGATGTCTAGCTGTTGGTAAAAATGTACTTTAAATGTGATCACTGACACAGGAGGGAGGTCAGAACATATTGAGAGACATACTTCCAGGTTGGGTCTTTCTGTGGGATTCGTCGACAGTACAGGAAATACAGAATGACACCGGCCTTATCTTTAAATCGATTTGGATTTACTCGACCTTAAACTATTAATCTGAGCTTGTGTTTTATTGATTTCAGAGGGGTCGTGGGAGTTATGGCGATAATGATGATAATGACCGTTGTGGCGGCTGGATTATCAGACGGAGCGGTTATTTTGTTTCACTCCCTTTATTTCAGGCCTGTTTCAATTTGTTATGCTCAAACCAATTAGTAGTGAGTGACACACTGCTGTGAAAATGTTCCCTGTGTGTTTGAGAGTTGCTGATTCTCTACAGACCCTGTTTGGTGAATCAGATGCATTTGATATTCATGCAGCACGAAGGACACAGTTGTCGGCTGTTCTTTGGAAGGTCTTTAAAAATGCTTCGCCTTTTATTCCATCATGAAAAATCAGTTTGTGGCCCCATGAAGAAGAGTTTTTCATCACTGCTTTTAAGTGCCTGCATGTTAATGTCTAGCTATCGTGCAACTTAAGCACAAAAATCAGCATCACCAAATCAATTTATTAATTAGCACGTCTGCTCTGCTCATTTGCCACAGCATCAATCTACCAATTTAACTTTCAGCCGACATTAAACTGTGTAGCTCTTGGTAGAAACCCACTTATTTAAACAATTCTAACATTTGTAGATTCAAGAGCTGCCATTTCTGTAAGTGTACTTACAGCATTTAATACCTTTACCCTTTTGTGACCAATTTGCTGTTGCAAATGTTCCTAAATATTGCCACCTAGCTAACATGTTAACACCCACATTTCATGCCAGAAGTGAAATATATCTCGTCTGAAATGTGAAACTGAGTCGCCAAACAATTCCGAAAATGAGGATTACGTGCGACCCAGTTGCACATCTGGCAGGAGCAGGTGGATTTAACTTTGCTGTGTGCAAGCAGGTGGTTAATGTATGTCAGAAAGCAGAATGGTGGAGGCAACAAATGCAGGTACAAAGAAGACTAAAGCAGAGTGTTATAATACAAAATTCAAGCAAGACAAGCCTGACATTTGGCTGCATTTCTAGGATGTTAATGACAAAATCCCTGGAACCTGTATCACCTGGTGACTTCTGGTATGTTGTGATAATCGCAGTGGTCGTCTGTGGCCTTCTCTGTGGACGTCTGTTGTTTGTAAAATAAAAATTCCACCGTAAATTATCTACCATATTTAGACAAGTACGATTCGGCATCTCTGTGATTTGGAGTCTTTCTTTCCTCTGGAAGGGTTTTTGGTTTTCTCTTCCTCTCTCACGCCTGAGTATTGTGGAGGCTGCCTTGGCAATAATGAATGGAAGTTTGGGCAGCATTCTGGGTGCAAATTCAGGAGGCTCATGTCCCCGCACAGCGGACACATTCACAGAAAGCTCAAGTCCATTAGGAGAGCAAACTCTCAAAGGATGATTAGTTGGATGTCATGCATGGCAGCATGTGGCAAGTAGCATTTTGCTGTCTCTCAACAAGCTGAACAATTATTAGCTGGCAGCCTATTAATAACGTATCTGTGGATAATGTTAGGAAATTCAAGCAGACCTTGTTTATCTCTTCCAAATATGCTGCATGAAATATCTCAATAACATGAGGTCCCCAGGTAATACTAATCCTGTTTAAATAGGACTAAACATGGAAAGAAGCAAACTTGGTGACTACAAATGTGCAAAATATTGACATCCAGCAGGCTCTCCTGCAAAGACAAAGCTCCTCCTCCTGCACGTATAGCAAGATACTATTTACAAATGTATGAAATGTGAACCTGCTTCCTTAGAATCTGTTATTTATATGACAGTTATTGTAATTTTCCTACGTTATTACAGACAGGTATGCGTCTCTTTATTAGGCTAACACGAGGCTGCACAGTGAAACACAGTGTTGTCCCTGCAGGACGGGAGCAGACATAAAATGATTGTCTATATTGTACAGGTGGTAACAGTCAGAAATCCAGTGAGAGCAGGCAGGGCTGGGATTGAGAAAACAGTCCTGCAGCCTTCCGGTAGGTGCTGCAGAAATAAGCTGTTGAGGGCTTGTTGATAAGAGCAGTCTGGCTCTGTTGTAACTGGACTGAGAGCTTCCCTGCAGTTCTTAGAAGTGCACAAGTTCATTCTCAGTGGATGTTGGACTCCTACTTTCCCATTCCGTGTTTTTTTTTTTTCTCCATTGACAAATACTAAATTTTACAACACTGCATGATTTTGCTCCAGTTGCATTTTGTGCCAGGAATTGACCTCGGTGCTATAAATCATGATCGGCAAGATTTTCAAGACTAAAAATATTTTTCTGACTCCTCGTCATCCTGTGTCAACATTTTACGATATTTTTTTTCAACCCAACAGCATTGGGACTATTTCTGAGTTAATTAGATTTTGCCTGTGTGCCTATTTTAGTTGAATCAGCAGCAGAATTAAGATTTTCTTAATGAGCTCCAGACAGGGTTTTGTGCTTCTTCTAAGTGTGAGGCGTCTGGAGGCTCAGGAGCAGCAGACAGAGAGTGTGTTGGTGTGTGGAGGAGGTGGTTTGTGGCTCACATAATAATAACAAAAAAAAAAAAAACACAAGAAGGTGGGATCCTTATCTCTAGAAATCCAGTGATTAATCAGAAAAATAACAGGAGCAGTACTTACCCTTGCTCCAGGCTTAAAGAACTGATTTCCAACCACACTCCATATGCGTTCACCAGATTTATCTCCCCTATAGTGAGACAACAAAACAGGGTTTGTTTGAAGCTACATTATCAACACAAAATGTTCCCTCTGGCTGTTTTAAAAACAGGGTTTCTAAAGATTTCACTCGGGGCTTTTAGAAAAAAAAAAATCTTTGAAAACAACCTTTGTGGCTACAGCTGAAATTATCAATCAATCATCGATAGGGCTGCAACTATATACTGGAAAGCACCATTACTAAATAGTTCTTATTTACCTTTCAGTGTTTAATTTGAGCTTGAAGTTGAAGTTGTTTTAGGTACATGCTAGCTAACAATCTAGACCAGTGGTTCTCAAACTGGGGGTTGGGACCCCCATGGAGGTCCCAAGGCAATTTCAGGGGGTCGCCAGATCATTGGAAAATAAAAATAAAAATAAAGCCTACATTTATCAAAAAAAAAAACAAAACTGCATTAGGACTGTCAAAATTAAAAGTGTATACTTTTTCCCACTCCTTTTTTGTTATTATTAATATTATGATTGGATTATGCGATATTATTTTTCTTTTTTGCCCTTTATTAAAGCTCTTTTTAAAATTATTTCCTTTTGTTTTTACATTTTTTTCCCCTTTTATTTGTTCGAAATAAATTCACTTCATTCATAAGTTTTCCTTGAGATCAGCAGTAAAGTTAGTCCACGTGTCCACAGGCTGCGATTTACATAATCATATCAGGCAGTGACACACTTTAGCCCAGTTACAGCGGTAATGTCTTCATGTCAGAGCTTTGTGAGTCAGCACAAAAAAACCACAATGTCTTCAACTAATCTACACTTAATTCTCTGGCAACTAACATCGATTTCTGTCCACGGTGTTGATTATTCATCTCATGCCTAATCAACGGAAAACTGCAGCAATTAATCAATTAGTTTTCAACTGTTAAATGAGTCAAGAACTGTTTTGATAATTGATGAATTGGTCTGAGTATTTTTTTTTAAACGAAAGTCTAAATTCACTGATTCCAGCTTCTTGGATTTTAACATTTTCTGGTTTATTTCGTCCTTTGTCACAGTGAACTGGACATCTTTGGGTGGTGGACAAAACAAGACATTTGAGGATGTCTTCTTGGGCTTCGGGAAACACAGATTGACATTTTTCACCATTTTCTGACATTTTATAAACCAACAGACTACTCAGTTCAGTGAATAAATAATTCACATATGAAATCTTTAGTTGCAGCCCGAGTCAACAGAAAATGATTCTAAGAAACAAGCAGTTGTTTCAGTCATTTCTGAAACGCCATAAATTTGTTGCTTAAGCTTTTAAAACATGAGAACTAACTGCTCGTCTTTGCTGGATGTGATACTAAACTGATTATCTTTGGGTTTTCTGACTGTTCGTTGGTAAGGCGTTTAAACTTGAGACTATTGACTGAACTTTGGGATATATCACACTGAACCCTGTAGTTGTTCATACATACTGACACAGCTATCAACGGCACTCAGAGTCTCCAAAAAATCTTTATTTAGAGTTTATGTTTTGCAGTTTCTATTAATTATGTCTATGAATGACTACAGGCTGTTTGGAGATGTTATACACCTCTGAACTAGAAACAAGATTATTGTGACAGTGTGTTGAATCCTTTTCAGTCAAACACTGTGACTACTATAGCTGCAGTAGCTAGGAAGAGTTTATCCATCCATCCATTATCTATACACCGCTTAATCCTCACTAGGGTCATGGGGGGCTGGAGTCTATCCCAGCTGACTCAGGGTGAAGGCAGGAGACACCCTGGACAGGTCACCAGTCTATCACAGGGCTACACTTAGAGACTCACATTCACACCTACAGACAATTTAGAATCACCAATTAACCTCAACATGTTTTTGGACTGTGTGGGAGGAAGCCGGAGAGAACCCACACTGCACGGGGAGAACATGCAAACTCCACGCAGAAAGATCCCAGATGTCCTCACCGGGACACGAACCGGCGACCTTCTTGCTGCGAGGCAACGATGCTAACCACCAAGCCACCTTGCAGCCCTAGGAAGAGTTCATTTTAGCGAAAACTTATTTAACCTAAATTAATGACCCATTTACCATGAATTTATCCAACTATCCCTTTGATGCTGCTTGTTGAATGTTATAAAATCTGTCATATCTTGAGAAGTGTGTGTTGTATTGTAAATTGCATTAGTGGTATTAAAAAAGTCTTAAACAGACAAACTGCAGAACGCCTGGTTACAACCTGTGATCTGTGTGACACTTAACTGTCAGCACATGTTCTTTGTAGCCACTTTATGATTGATAGAGTTGGAATCAGTGGAGTGACGGATTTCATATGCTCGATGTTATTGAGTTATAAAGAAAGTTTTAAGGAAACACTGTCAGTAAAATCTTGTTTTGCCAAACCTTAGCTCCAGGCTGCAGAGAAGCTGATGGAGTGCCTGATCGCGCTGGGGAGCAGCAGCATGTCAAAGTCCTTTCTCATTCGTCACATCCTGTCGGAGATCAGCACTCTGGCCGATCAGCTCTGGCAGGCCTTCCAGGTAAATATCCCCGTTGTTTTCACCACACCAGCCTCTGCACTGCCGTCGCTCTGCTCCTCGTCTTCTTTTGCTTCTTTTCTGTTTTGGCTCGGTGACAGCGTTTGGTTTCTTCCTCCCTTCGCTGCAGCCTGATAAGCTGCAGTTTTAGTCTCCCTGTGACACTGCAGTGTTGCCAAAGCAGTATGAAAATTTCACCGTTCATATAAACAGCAGTTCATGCATAACCATACTGAGATTATCAATCTGTCACTCTCTCTAGCTTTGTGTCTGTTTATTTCTCCAGCTTTCTCTCCCCCCCACAGACTCTCTTTCTGTGTCTCATGCACATTTTTATTTCACCGTTTTGCGCTCAGAGAACCAGCCTTTGTGCGAGGCTTCAGGTGCAAACAGTCTGCCCTATTGACTCGTTGCCACAGTCACTTCTGAACCACCATAATCAATACTGCATCCCACCAGCTTCCTGTCTGCCACGTATTCAAACGTCTCTCAGTAGCTTTGGTCACCGCCTGAGTCGCAGGCCAGGCGAGAGCTGCATTTGGCTGGCCTGCTTCCTGTGAAAGGCACAGCTGAGTGTCAAGCCACCAGGGGTCCTTCGAAATGGAAATGTGCAAAAAAGGAAAAGGATACAGATGATTTTCCCCCCTTCACCCCTCCTGCTGAGCCTCCCTCCCACTCAGCAGGGTCGGTCATGCTCACTTGTTTTTCTCCTTCTCCTCGAGAGAGCCTCTCGAGTCAGGCGATGCCAAAAGAATTTTATCAACACTGCATTTTTGAGAGCCAAGTTCAAGAAGAAAAAAAACAGCTGAACCCACTGTTCACAGGAGATATTGACAATGCAGAACAGCCTTGAGCTGACGTAGAGCCATTGTGTCCAACAAACTCGCAGTAATGGGTGTTTGTAAGCAAGACTCTGAAGAGTCAATCCTCTGTGAACTTGCCAGATACAAGTGGAGCTCCGCCGTCGACCTCTGTGCGTTCACCAGGCCTGTAACTGCGACCTAATATTAAGCAGCAAGTCCGACCTGCTAATATGATGGTTTGACATTTCAAAGCACGCCGACAGCCACCAGTGTATCCATGGAAACGTCTCAAGAGTCTCCCACTTGTCTTTATTCTTTAAAGACTTAAGAAGGGACAGTGAGATTGCTTTTGTCTCAGTGTGTTTGAAGACTGAGCCGCTGGACTGACTTATTTGCTTGTAGCTCCATGCCTCGTTCTCTGAGGGGGAGCGAGGTCTCAGGGGAAGAGCTCTGTGCCTCCCATTATGTAAAAACTGTAGCGGAGACGACGTCTATATTTCCATTAACATTTTATGCTCTTAGCTCCTGCTGTTATCTAAAGTGATTGGTAATGGGTGCCACTGTTGAACCTTCAGATCTTAAGTCTCCATCAATGGATGCAAACTATTGAGTTTGTCAGAGGTTGGTAGTAACAGCGTCCAGAGGTTAAATAGAAACAAATCACTATTTAAACCTGAGAGTGTAGAAGAGGAAATCAAAAGGCTTTGGTAAACTAATTACCAAGAACCCCAAATATTTTCTTGTTGCTATCAGACAGCTGTAATTATTGATTTGTGTGCAGTGATAAGCCTACAGAGAACTGTCAGCTGTACAGATCTTTATAGTGAGTTCCAGCTTGTTGTTTAGCTGCCCAGTCTGCAACTTTCCTGTTCTGGTTCACCGTCAGTGTTCTCAGGGTGTTGTTTTTGGCAGCAGCAGGCAGCTGTTTTCAGAGCTCTAAAAGAAGCCACGGTACACTACCTTCCAAGTAGAGAACAGCAGACAGACACAGATACAAACCTGCTAGTGAACATACAGAAGAGACGCATGTCGTACGAGGTGTGTCAGAAAAGTTTCAGGACTGGTGTCACAAAAGATGTACTTCAAACCCAAACTAGGAGTTATTTCCCTGAGGAGCTGGTAAAGACAGAAAGTAAATATTGGACTTTGATTCATCAGGTGGATTCAAACATGTCACCAAATGATATATGCTGTGTAGTAACTGGGGTCAAACTTCTATTTGTTATAATAGATAAATGTCTGATGGTATCTCGATGGTAGGGCTGGATAAAAAGCATTTATGTTTCTCATTAATTATGATCTTTATTTGAATGATCCAATATCTGTTCATCAAGTTTCTACATTGATCCTTGCCTTTGTGCTTTTTCTCCAAAGAAAACCCCCCAAAACCCCACCAGTGCTATCAGCAATGTTTACGCATCGTTATATGTTGTAAGTGTTTCAGTTTGCTTTGTGGAAATGGAATTATAATGAGTACACCAGGGTCTTTTTAGGTTCAGACAATGTGGACAATAGCTGGATATCACTTTAAATCACGACAGTCTTGCCAACTATTGCATAAATAGTTTACAGTTTAGTGGACTGTTGTAATTTAGGATTGTTGGCTGACTCCGTCTGCTAGCTGATCTAGAGATTGTCTCTACGAGAGGCGCAGACATGAGTTCTGTTTGGGTTTGTTGATGTTATCTCTGTGTATGAGAAATGAAGCTGTGGAGGTCGTGGATTCTGTCTCTGCCGTGCGGCTAACGTTAGCTAGCAGCTGTCTGCGGATCTCGGGCTGACGTCAACACAAATGGCGATGATGAATTAGTGAGCAGACCTTCAGTTTCTGCTCTGTCTGAGCTCAGAGTGATCATTAAAGTTCATCTCTGTAATGAGTTGAAGCAGCTGGTACTGGCAGTCCGTGTCCTGCTGTATGGGTTGGCGTTTATTTTTTAAACTGTCAATGCAATGGTTTCATTTTTCTTTCTTTATGGCCTTGCACATGCAAACCTAAAACATATTCATAGATCATATTCTATTCTTTGTATTTCACCTGAAAAAAATCCTTGATCCACCGTTTTGTAACAAGAAAATGTGTTTAGCCGTTTAATCTAGAGGGGCACGTTCATATCCAAGGTAACAACAGTCAGCTGTTGAATTCAGAAGAAGAAGAAGCAGGAGAAGTTTTCAGAATACTTTTTGGGAAGTGCTGCAAAGATAAAATAAAGTGTAAGGCTGATTTAAAATATTTCTGCTTTCACCCCAATGCAGTGGAGATGGATGAAATTTCATTTGTGGTGCTCACTGTACTGAAAAATTACATATAAAAAATTAACCGTATCTTTTCAGAAGAAGTGATTACTTTGGACAATCTGCAGATTTTGGAGTTTCAGTCTGAGTGCATTCTGCTAAAATAGTGCCATTAAAGATGTGTATGTAGCAGGAGAGAGATACTGTCTCTGGAAAGAACCTTTCCATTTACATTTTTATGCTGTTTCATTCACCTCCAATTGTTTTAGGATTGAGGCATACATCTTATGAATGATTGCAAATAGAACCATGAACTAAAATCAATCTTCACTAAAGGTAGGTGAGAAATGATTTTTTTTGTGGGGTTTTGAAAGAAGCCTTCTTAAAGTAAGTTGAAACAAAAACCCCAAGTAGGTCTGGACAGAAAATACACAAAATGATGTAAGTAAAGACAAATAGCACTGTTATTGTCAGCATTCAGTTTGACAACACTTCTATAATCTAATGTTATCACAGTGAGCTGATATGATCAGACAGTGAGCAGTACCTGGTGACATGATTGATAGTTACCTCCCCTGTAAGGCCTGAGTATTAAATAGAGGGCGACACAGTGGTGAGGGGCCAGTAATTGATTCATGTGGAAGAGTGTAGTTTCAACCATTAGGGGGAAAATATAATGATGCAATAAGTCATTTACTTAGTTACTTTGAAATGTGATTTGAAATAAGTTGCTGCCAAAGACAAACCAGTTATCCCAAGTATCTCTGGATTTTGTTCATGAGTGAAGAGATAATGGAATTGGACATAGATTGGTGCAGCGTCAACAGTATGTGGATGTTCCAGACCATCCTGGTAAAAAAAAGGAGCTGAGCCAGAAGGCAAAGCTCTGGATTTACCAGTCGATCTACATTTCAACTCCTGATCTACAGTCATTAGTTCTGGGAAGTGACTGAAAGAATGACAGTATGGGTACAACAAGGCAACGTGAGCTTCCTCTGTTGGGTGGCTTGGCTCAGCCTTGGTGATACAATGAGAAGCCATCTTGAGGGAGCTTGGAGTAGAGTCACTCCTCTGTCACACTGGAAGGATCCGGTGGAGGTGGTTTGGGTCTATTTAGGGGGCCTTCTGGGCGCCTCCTTTGGAGATGTTCTGGGCACATCCAACTAAGTGCACACCTCATCTAGCCAGGGAACACCTTCAGATTCCCCAGGAGGAACTGGTAAGAGGGCCATCTGGGACGCCCTGTGTAGCCGGCTGATACAGTGAAAAGCCATCACTGTCACCAAGAAAAGCGAGATCAATATCTTTCACCACTGAGTCAACAAATCGAGCAGAAGAAGCTGAACATGCCTGTAACGTCTGCATTAGCTGCTTCACTCTACATGTGAATTTATTTCAGTATCACAAGCTGACAAAGGAGACTTCAGCTATTCAGCTTATTTACATGTATTTCTCTGATGATGCAATATGAATTTTTTTGTCAAACAAATGAATTTTATAAATCTATAAAGCCTACAAGAAGTTCTCATTGGCTGGCTAAAGACAAACTTGCATCAAATACTCATGTTTGAAACACTGCAGCTAACTTTTGCATTGTCTAATCCATTAAACAACAGTTTCAGCACTACGAAGGCTCAACACGACTAAAACGTTCTGGCTGATTAGCAGTTCTTCTCTACTCACCTCAAATGGACATTTCCCACAGCAGGTCGTTTCTGCCTGAGCGCTTGTGATGCTAAGCTAACGCTGACTGCATGGTAGATCTAAGCGCTAACTTGGAGTGACATTAAACTGTGTGTCACTTTGCTGACGACCCACTGGGGCTCTACAAAGGCCCTCTGGGAGCTTCTTGTTCCCTGTTTGAAAACCACTGAGCTCTGAAGCTACCAACAGCCCCTGTATTAAACTAAGAGCTTTCATACTCTCCCCAGGCTGAGTGAAAGCAGACCTCTGACTCTCCATCAGCAGTGCTGAGTGAAAAGTATTTCTCAGCATGGAGGATTTCCTTTGTCTGGGAAACATCTTGCGGATGGATTCTCTGTCTCCATTTAATTCAGCTCCATGTCTTTTGGTTTTTGCTATTTCATGTCAGGATTATCTTGAACATCAGAGAAATAGAATATTTCATCCATATATAAGGAGATTGCTTTAAAATTATGAAAAGTCCCAGGGTACTGACCCTCAGCGCTGCGTGCATACTGTGTTGTAGCATGTATGATGAGCATCCCCCCAAAAATACAATCACAAGCAACAAAAACACTGTGTTAATTGTAGTAATTACTGTTGGGTAATATTTTTGGTTTAGTATGATGCTTTTTTAATCCTTAAATATTACAGTTATATTATACCTGCTGTCGAGTAGTCAGAGTCAGCAAGACACAGCCAAAGACGTGCCACACTTTCAAGGGTGGAGCAGCCGAACCAGAGAGTCAGTGCAGTACAGTCTTAGCTTCACACCAGCAAATTTCACACAGACTTGAACTGTCAGCAACACGTACACAAATCGACCTCGTGGTAACTCACGTGCTATAGATGCCACGCCCCTCGCCATAGAGCCCAATGGTGACCATGTGTCCCTGCTCTCACTCACACATGCAATGTCCACCTCAAGTTGAACATTCTGCAACATGCATGCAGTCAACAGCAGCCAGCTGCCAAAAACTGAACAAAGACAGTCTTGTGATAGCAACGTCTTTTCACTATAAATGTGTTTAGAGTGTTGTAGGTAGTTTCTAAAGCTTACTTACACACTGCCACTGACGATTATGTCTGATGGAGCAGCAGAAATTTGGCACGGTCGTTTTAAAGTACAAATCACTCCATAACTTGTGAAGAAAGCAATTTGAGCAAAATCCAACCGTTCCCAAGTTATTTGGTAACAAACAAATAGACAGACAGATACACAAACCAACTACTGTAACCTAGCTACGCCGAGGGTTAAATATTTAGAGTAAAATATCTGGTGATAAATCTATAAGTTTGTACAGAAGCCACTTAAAAGTCAGCAACGTCTAAATGTGATAACTCCATTTTGACGTGTGTTTTGATGCAAAAATGTACCAAGTACGTCCCATTTTTAATTCAAAAGCTGCGT
>NW_007578182.1:318892-341215 GCF_000690725.1 Stegastes partitus
AGATCAATATCTTTCACCACTGAGTCAACAAATCGAGCAGAAGAAGCTGAACATGCCTGTAACGTCTACATTAGCTGTTTCACTCTACATGTGAATTTATTTCAGTATCACAAGCTGACAAATGAGACTTCAGCTATTCAGCTTATTTACATGTATTTCTCTGATGATGCAATATGAATTTTTTTGTCAAACAAATGAATTTTATAAATCTATAAAGCCTACAAGAAGTTCTCATTGGCTGGCTAAAGACAAAATTGCATCAAATACTCATGTTTGAAACACTGCAGCTAACTTTTGCATTGTCTAATCCATTAAACAACAGTTTCAGCACTACGAAGGCTCAACACGACTAAAACGTTCTGGCTGATTAGCAGTTCTTCTCTACTCACCTCAAATGGACATTTCCCACAGCAGGTCGTTTCTGCCTGAGCGCTTGTGATGCTAAGCTAACGCTGACTGCATGGTAGATCTAAGCGCTAACTTGGAGTGACATTAAACTGTGTGTCACTTTGCTGACGACCCACTGGGGCTCTACAAAGGCCCTCTGGGAGCTTCTTGTTCCCTGTTTGAAAACCACTGAGCTCTGAAGCTACCAACAGCCCCTGTATTAAACTAAGAGCTTTCATACTCTCCCCAGGCTGAGTGAAAGCAGACCTCTGACTCTCCATCAGCAGTGCTGAGTGAAAAGTATTTCTCAGCATGGAGGATTTCCTTTGTCTGGGAAACATCTTGTGGATGGATTCTCTGTCTCCATTTAATTCAGCTCCATGTCTTTTGGTTTTTGCTGTTTCATGTCAGGATTATCTTGAACATCAGAGAAATAGAATAGTTCGTCCATATATAAGGAGATTGCTTTAAAATGAGTATTTAGAGTAAAACATGTGGTGATAAATCTATGAGTTTGTACAGAAGCTACTTAAAAGTCAGCAACGTCTAAATGTGATAACTCCATTTTGACGTGTGTTTTGATGCAAAAACGTACCATTTCCATTTCATTGTAGAAGCAAGTACGTCCCATTTTTAATTCAAAAGCTGCGTAGACACTCTCCCCATGTGGATTTTACTGCACAGTGTTTTTTCCATATGAGATTCTGGTGCACATTATGTCAAGAAAGCTTTGTTGTTCTAATAGCCGTCATTGATTAACAAGAGAAAAAAAATTACGATGCGGTTTCAGACACTACCAGTAAAGTGAAGATGCTTTCAGAAGTAAGTAAGGTTGTTCAGAGAATCTTGAGACAACCTGGGACAGTTCTTCTGTGGATTCTGTCTCAGTGTGTTTTTTTTCTCTTCCTCCTCATAAAATACAGACAGACATGATGTTGAAATAAGGGCTCTGTGGTGGCCAGACCATCTGCAGCAGGGCTCCTTGATCTTTTTTTGGCCGAGGATAGCTTTTTACGACCCTGGCTGGATGTTTTGGGTAAACCTGGGAGATAAAACGATAACGACATGTAGTAGATACAAACTTTCATGAACACACACAATGAAAATGCACAGTTAGGTCATTTTATTTGTGTTTTTGATTATTATGTTAACGTTTAAATTATTACCTGGTAAATACCCTAAAGGGGTAAATTCTAATTAACCCCTTTTTCTCCTGGTCTTTATCAAATATATGTCATTAAAAACTATAATTACTTATTGATTTTATAAGATAAGATAAGCCTTCATTAATCCCACAGTGAGGGAACTTATTATAATTGAATATTCGTGTGTAGTGTATGTTACCATGTATATGTTGTGAGAGACTTTTTAGCTTATTCGTTGTCATGGTGAAGCAGCCACGACTTGTCCCGCCACAACTCTCACCTCTTCTCAGGCACTGAATGAAGCAAACAGGATCTCTCTGTAGACGTGCTGGTTGATCGTCTGAAGGGGAAAACTGGTAGCTTGTAGTTTGGGTTCGAAATCTATCTTTTGTGACACCAGTCCTGGAACCTTTCTGATGCACCTCATACTGGTTTTTTTTTCATAAATATCACTGTGACAGTCTGCTGTGCTTCAGTCCTGCTCTGTTTGCTGTGGTATTTGATCAGGAAACCCACTAAATAGTGAGAGACATGGCAACAATAGTTATATTACAGTATAAACCTGTTTTTCATCTTGTCTCTGCCTGTTTATGATTATTCAAAGCATTCCGTCCATTTCCAGTCTAATAACACTAATAACGTTTAGAATCTGACATCTGTGTGACACTACATCTCAGAGCACAGTGTAAAATGCCAATACAATTTCCTCCTCCCTCTGAACAGTAACACCTATTGTTTTTTTTTTTCTTCTTTATTATTGTGGTTTATTTTTGCTCAGATCTAATTTACTGATAGAGATAAGTTGAGCTGCATGCGTCATGAGGTTGCTTTGAATTTCCATCCACTCCTGATAAAAACCAATGATTCCATTTATCGACACAGAGCATTAGTCATAGTAACTGCACATTGAAATTTACATGCATCCTTCGGGAGTTGGAGTGATGAGAAGCCTTGGTTGGAGACCTTGTTTGAGATGAGCAGCACTCACTCAGGGCTAATTATTGTGTCTCTTGAAAAATAAAAACACTCTGTTGGTATTTATTCCCTTGCCATCGCTGATTTTCTCTGGAGATAAGATACTGGGATTGAGGCTGTGTCGAGGTGTGTTTAGCTGCTGGGGGGGCTTTTATGTGCCTTCTCATCCTTCGTTGTAGCCCATAAACATGGAGTTTAACTCACAGGAAAACTCATTGATTCTTATATCTCTCTATTCCATTTATCTGTCTAATTTAAACACTCTAATCTGGTACATTTCAGACTCAGATTTATGGTCTACGTAATCCTACACACAGTAAAGTTGTTTTAAACTCAATTCATTAGCTTAAAATGATGATTAAATTACTTACTTGCTCTGTAATAATTCTACAGAGTGGCACTTCTTTGACTGACCTGCTTTATCAGGGCTTCTTAACCAAACTACAGATTTCTTTTATGGTTCTTATATAGTTGTTAATACAGGCTGTGATTTATCAGGTCCACCTATAAACTCTCAGTGATATAAAAATCTGTTTTACAAAATGGGCTTGAGAACAAATGACGTAAAATTACAATAACGATAGAAATCATTCATTCAGAACATCACAGAACAGCTGAAGAACACCGTAGTTAATCCTTAAAGCGCAACACTTTTCCCCAAATATATATGTCCCCTCTTCTTTCTTAAATTGCTCCAAAATATATTGCAGCGAGGTGTCTATCAAAAGAACTTTCCAGCAATGCCAGTTGCTCGACTGTGTGACAAAGTGTTGGGGAGGAAAAAATATTTATAAGTTTATATCAAATTTGATCGTAGATTCCATCTGCAAGCAGCTCTTGGTTGATCTCCACACCCATTACTCTTGTTTATAATACTCATGAACTCGCTCTGGCATTTATTAATGCTGATTCAATGCAGTCATTGCATGCATATTAACATTTTTATGCGCTGATATGTTAATATATCACCAGGGAGTGCGGAGCTGAAACTTTGCAGTTATGTATGTTACATAATGTATTTGTTTAGAGCAAAGTAATAAGATTGTGAATACAGATTAAACTTTTGCAAATTATATCTTTACTAATTATTTTTGTGTTTTGCTATCCTGTTACGAGATACGTGTAAAAACCTAGCAATTTTATCATATTAGATATTTTTTCCTTCATGTGAAGGCCAATAGGAAACAATCTGCAAGTCTGATCAGATGAGTTGATAGAAGATCTGGAAGAATCAGAACTAGCCTCGGGTTCATAGTTAAAACAGTCACAAATCTGAGAAACATACATGAGGAAGACATGAAAGTCCTTTTAAAGAACGAGTGTCTGTACCTTGAAGCTCATCCCTGTGTTGAAGAGCACAAACCAGTCTGTCTACTTCACTCACCTGTGATCTGCTGTCATGACTGTTAGCATGTAAATATCTAGACAGCAGAGCTTCTGTACGTTTTTACTTAAAGCCTTTGCTGTATCTTCCACTGTTCCAGTCAGACAGGTGCTATGCACATTATCTGTAGTGCTTGTCTGTGATTTATGTGGGTGTTTAGATTCAGTTAACCCTTCAGTCCTGCTGATGGTTTGCTGGTCTGACTCTTTGTTCTTCTGCACCGTCACTGAAGGTCCCTGCAGGGCAAACTGTCAGTCACACGATGCTTTACTGCCATTAAAGTGAGTAACCTCCACTGACTGTTTAATATGTGGACGCTGTTAGAAACTGTTTTAAAAAAAGACAGAAGCAGGAGAAGCAGAAACTGTGTCATTACAATCATATTGTTAAATAATAGTGTAATAATTTAAAATGATTTAAAATGCGGCCTCCCACTACAGTGAATGTCAGACAGGCGTTCACCCTTTTTGCAGCTGCTGGTGAGCGAGCAGACTGCTCCCATCTGTCCTGGGACTCTGAGCTGACTCAGGCGTTTGTTCCAGAGGTTGAGAGGACAGGCGGTGATGGCTGAAGGGCTTTGTTTCATGTTCACACATCATCAGCCTTATTTCTGTGTTTTCATGCACATCATAGTGCCGGAGACCTGAACGGTTGCTCTGGGCGTTTGTCTGGAAACGTTTAAGACAACAAGCTAATGGGGAAATGATGGTCCAACAGGACGTGTGCTGGTTGTTACACTTAATGTTTCTCTGCTTTCATTCTCAAACGGCCTGGGAAGCAAAACGGCTAAATGCAGTGTAATCAGGTTGTCCTAATACACTCATTGTCTGCAGTTGCTCATTAGCATTTATTACTGCATTTTTTAAGCAATTAAACTGACCCCAACATATTAGCATTTAATACGACTGGTCTTAAAATTCTCATTTTTGCGGTGACAGCTCACCCCGTCTGTTTTTGTTAGTTTTTTGTTTTGGAGGGGAAGGCTGATATTGGATATCGACATGCAAACGAGAATTTTGTGTCTCAGAAGTACAGTGTTTGGGGCAGTTCAGCTCAATTTAGTAGAAAAAATGTTCTTTTTGATGTACTCGGCATCTTAAACTACTGCGTACTACCTTAGACATATCGCAAACTTAGCAGCTGATTTATTGCTGTTTAAAATCGCTAAAAACCTATAAATTGCTCAGGTTTTGAAATTCAGTGATTTAATTCATTTTAGGTTTATTTTTTACAGTAAACAGATGTTTTCGATATTAATTATGTGTTGGGTGTTTTTCCTTACTTCCCATTGGGGAAGTTGGACCAATATAGTTTAGTCCTAAATCATTAAACCCTAACTGAGGAAATAGAATATTTACAGTTTGTGGATTCTGGCTGACACCTCCACTGTAAGCACTTGAAGATCCAGTCATCACTAAAGCACACTGTGCTAGTTAAGAGAATGAATAAAAACAATATAAATTGTCAGTTATATTGACATTTAAGGGTGTGTTAATTGATGCATAATGTCAACTCAGGACAACATTCCACCTTAAAAGTTGCAGGTAGCTCCCAGTGACTTTTTATGGTGATTTAATGAGTTTTTTCTACCTTGCTAACATTAACAAATATACATTAAAACGCAGCACAACATCTGGTTATTAAACACTCACTTGAATGGGGTGAATACTTAAATGATTTACTTTACTTTGTAGAAATGTGTTTTCACTTTGACATGAAAGAGTCTTTTAAAGCCACATCATGTTGGCCATGACTCTATGTTGAAAAGCCCTAAAAGGGAAAAACGTCCAAGTGGGATGAATAGCTTTTAAAGGCACCATATGGCACCAGGATGAAGTGCTTTAGCTCACTTTGACCCCGGAGAACAGAGCAGGTGTCTGTTGTATATCGATGCTTTGTACATTTATCGCAGCCAAGTCCGGCTCTTTTCTATTTTCATCCGTAAATAGGAAATTTATGCACTTGTCAGACTTGCTTTGCTTTGTGTTTGTAAAGTAAAATCTAGTTTTCAGCTTTATTTGTTAACACCATCCTTCTGGTTGCCATAAATCCTGGAAACCGCAGTTTATTTTTTGACCGTCTGCTCTCGCCCGCAGCAAAGTTAAAACCTGCTCCCATGAGGTTTCCTTTGGGACCTGCGGTATCCCGGTGCAGTCCTCTACCTAGTGGCACGTATGTGCTGGGGCGCCTTGACATTACAAATGTTTTGGAGGCACAGATAACCGGCTAGGGTTACAGACTTGGATAATTAATCACTCTATGGAAGTGCAAAGGGAATGTCATTCCACACAACACAGAGAGGGTCTTTATCCATTTATCCTCACTGCTTGCTGACAGCCATGCTACTGTCAGGACGGTGCCCTGCGGCGCTCTCCAAGGTGCTGCATGACTCCCTCGCTGCTCTCAGCAGCAGAATCAGCACCTTGGAGAGCGCTGCAGCACACAGGCCTGACGACTACAGGACCGGAGCCAGGAAGAATATGCAATCCCCTCAGAAATGCAAAATAACGCCAACATAAGAGCACTTAACAAAAATCATTCAAAAGCATTGAAACAGCAGTTTGCGGCTTCAACTCCCAGGGGACACAGTCTCATTAATAGCATGCGAAAAGAAAAAACTGCACCTGAGTTATTTGAATTAGTTTTGTTTATAATTGTAGCACAACAAAAACAGTAACATCCAATCTGTGAGAAACATATTTCATTCATCACATCAAGAATTAGTCAGTTCTTTAATTTAAACTGAAATATTACAGAAAGAAAAAAGTGTCTCAAAAGCAATATAATGAAATATAATATAATATACAAGTCCTTAAGAGCACCATTTGAAAACTTGCAATGATTAAAATGAAGAGCAGAAATTACAGGGTTGTGCAAAAGAAAGTGTGATTACTCGCCACTCTCCTCCTCCCTCCTTTACAAGTGCTTTCTTCTGGTGTTTTTCCCTTCACACTCCTTGACTGTGCGTTTAAAATCCATGGCTGAAGAATGTGACATTACAGTGAGGTGGCTCAGTGTTTACCCTGATCAATCAGACAGCCAGACCCAGTTAGAGCTGCAGTCTACTGGATCCTTTGTCAGCTCGTTCAGTCCATTACAAACGTGATTGAGTAATCCCTCAGTCATACCTGCGCGTAAACTGATCAGCCACAAAATTACAGCTGCTTAACATTGTGTAGGTCCCTCTCATGCTGCCAAGACAGCTCTAAATCATTGGAGCATGGACACTGGTCCTCAGGGGGCGTCTGTGGTGTCTGACACTAGAAAAATAGAAGCAGAGCCTTTTGGTCCTGTGCAGGGAAGCGACTGAAAATGTATTAACCGATAAGGTAGTGGACGAAGGACATCCATCCATCCATCATCTATACACCGCTTAATCCTCACTAGGGTCGTGGGGGGCTGGAGTCTATCCCAGCTGACTCAGGGTGCACCCTGGACAGGTCACCAGTCTATCACAGGGCTACACTTACATTCACACCTACGGACGATTTAGAATCACCAATTAACCTTCACAAATTTTTGGACTGTGGGAAGCCGGAGAACCCAGGCAGGAACGGATGAAGGACATGCGTGTCAGAAATGTGTTGTACATTAGCGTTAGTACCTAGTTACGCCACCAGGTGGAGCCTTTTGCTGTTGGACCCTATAGCGATCCAAGGAGGTGGTCACTGAGGCTACCTGCAGTTCAATGTCAGCAAACAGATTATCGGTAGTAAGAGACACCATAAGAAAGTCTTCTGTGACGGTTCATGCCCATCTGCCAGAGCTCTCATTTTGTAAGCTGAAGTGCGCTAAAACAGCACAACTCCGGCTGATGATCGTCACTATTCAAACACATTCATAGTGGCACAGAATGATGTCCACTGAGTTAATTTAATTTCTCAAATAAATGATTATTGATTGAGAAGGTCCACCGATTTGTTGGTAAAGAAATTTGCACAAAATTTGCATCCCTCGTCCTCTGGACCATTGGGTCATGGAGTGTCAAAGTAATGAATGCCAGCCCCCAAGGTTTCCCAACAGACAGTTGCAACAAGATGATTGATCAGTGTTAGTCACCTGTCAGTGGTTTTTAATGTTGTGGCTGATTGGTGTAAAGTTACACATAAGAAGCATTAAAGTAAGAAAGTAAAGCAGACGCCTCCTTGTACATTTTCATATGATGACACACTGATGCAAGATGATGATCCATGGATTGCTGCCTTTCAAAGCTGTCACAGGAATCAAAGAATGAGTGTTTTGGGTGCACTGTTTCAAGGACACAAGGTGTTGAGCGGAGGCATTAAAGTCATGAGTATGCTATCAGGAGCCGGGTGTCTGAGGCCAGTGTTCCTGTCTGACATACATCCTCAGAGATGCTGTATCTTGGTGCCAGTGTCCTTGGAGCAGCGCAGCATACAGATAAGCTGTGCCATCTGGGCGCTGTGCGGTTCTGTCAGAGGGCGTGACACTCAGTGGCATATACCAAACAGCCACAGCCCCTCAGGACAAAGCACCGTGAAATCCAGCAATAACACTGAGCCACTGGGCGGCATAAATGCCACTCCGACGTTATTACTATGCACCCTCAGTTGTCACTGTCCCAGTGTAGGCATTTTATGCAAACTGTGGGTGGTCTGTGGCTAGCTGCCTCATCTTCAGCAGTTCTTTTTTTTGTTATTGATTTACTGGACAGGATTGTAGGTGGATGGAAAACAGAAAGAAGCACAGAATCTCAACTGGTTCTCATTCAACAAGGAAAAAAAAACAGATTATTGTACCTATTTACTACATAATTAGGCGTAAACCTGGAAGTGGCTCAACTCTGCAGAAACCGAAAATGTATCAGTGTGTTATTAGTGTGTTTTCTGTGTTGTTCAGTGTGTTGACTAACTGATGTATTGTTTCCACTATGAAGTCTTGATCTAATCAGTAAATGGTCAAAAAAACAGTCTTGTAGTTTTCCAATATAATTTCTGTTTTGCCTGTTCAACAGACCAAAACAAGGTACAAGACACTGTCTCGCTGTTAGCTAATGAGACAAAGATCTGGCTTTAGCTGCTGGATGCTCCCCTTTTTCAGTTGCAGTTTGGTGCTGGACAGGTGATATGCAGTGGTTTGATCAGAGCTTGGTGCTGCTGCTGAACCAGATGATAACCAACACTGTGAAAGATGGAAGGCAGTCGCTGAGGAGAGCCACAGACTTTCTGTGGGTTTGCCTTCACAAACATCATTGCTCCCATTACATGAAGTCATGCATGACTTTATGTAATGTTGTAATGTATGTAATGCTCAAATATTAGCGTCTCAAAGAGGAGGAGCACACAGACCTTAAACACATTTTATAAACTTTGTCCATGTTTCAACAGCAACACAAGGTCTCTCTGTAAAAATGAAAAATGTGAATTGGTGCATATAAATACAATCGAATTGTACTGAAGGAAAACTGGATTGAAAATGTAAAGAAAACAAACCAAATCAAAAGTCCAGTACAATCCAGTAGAATTTCAAATGAACTGCATACAAGTCAGAAAATAATCAGTACTTGACACCAGGGTGGGACAAGGGACCATGGGAGTTGGATTTAAGTTTTGTTTTCCGTCGTTTACTTTCTGGTTAGGTTTAGATATCAAAACTATGTGGTTAGGTTTAGGAAAATCTCATACTTTGTTTGACACTGTCACAACAATAACCACCTGTTAGTAGCTTGGTCAAGTTCAGGTACCATGATTAGTTGGTCATGGTTAGAAAAGATATCATGGTTTGGGTTAAAATGTGACCAACACGACATATTTGAAGCATCTCTGTTGACAGGTTGCTCCCTGTCTAGTATGGGACTGATTGAAAATGAGCGACAGCACACCAATAAAATACCTGGCAAAGATACAATGATTTAAAAAAAAAAAGCATAACAGATATGTTTCCTCCAGCGCAGAGGTGAGAATGAGTTTTAGTTGTATAGAAAGATCATTTTGTGGAGACTTGGTTGTACAGATAGATGTTAGCTCATTTTGCTCCAAAGCCTGTGAGCCACTTGGTGAAAGCTTTAGTCTTAAGGCTAATATTATAATGTAGTAGTGTGTCATAGGTCTACACTGGCATCCTAACATGCGCTTGCTAATGCATGGAAATGAGCACTAATACTCAACATAGCTTAGACTGATAGGGGTGTCTATGGTTTTGTTTAGTTATTAGTCAAAAACCAAAGCATTGAACGAGTTAAAATGTTGTTGATGATGCTGCGAGATGAAAAGTTAGAAAATCGCCACAGTTCGTCCTGATGGAGGCATAAATGTGTGAGCCAAATTTCATGACAATCCACCCAGTGTTTTTTTTTTAAAGACTCTCAATGACACAAACATCATGGAAAGCTAATGAGATGAGTTCATCCTCTGTTGACTGTGAATATCAGCCACCTCCTCTGTTTGGATTTGCATCTTTTTATTGCCTCATTATAAACTCAGTCTTCCTTTTCAACACAATCGTTTTTCAACTTTTCATTGTGGGAGGACGTTTTTCATATAGTCTAACATCAAATAAATTACCCAATTGAAGATTAATCATTAGTTACATCTCCATATTGGATTTTCATTAACAGTTATGAGGCACGTGTGTATAGAGAGTTGGAGTTAGTTGGCCTTCCTGGTTAACCTTCCATTGTGGCTTCATTTGGAGTGAGATCCCATCAAAGTTCTCTCATTAAAATGTCCTGATGAGTTTCGCAGCCAGCCGGTGTCTGGGATGATTGCCCTTAATGATATTAAGTTTGGCTTGGGGATATTATATTTGGCTTTGGGGTGCTGAATGAGTTTTCAGACATGCAGGGTTCAGCGGCGGTGGCAAAGCCAGAGGAAATGAGCATCGCAGCTGATGCCTCTAAAGGCCAGTGCCAGCTCAATTTGCACTGTTTGGCTCTGCAGCCCTCAGCGGATGCTCAGGGAATATTTTACTCCTCTTGTACATCACATACCAGGAGATTGCTGCTTCCTGAGTTTGAAATATTCCTAGTGCTACATTTCTCTTGTGAGCTGGGTCGCCCAGTGCTTGTTAGTAATCTTTGGCTCAGATCGGGTGAATTCATTCTTAAAATTATGGGTTTAATAGTATTTCTTTTTCCTGTGTGAGCGGGACATAGTCTAATGGAGATGTGAGATGAGCTCCTGCTGCGACATGGATGACATTTCCAAGGAACTGTATTCATGTACCTCAAAACTCATTTGTTCCTGTTCTCACATGTGTCACTATGACACATTCAGGTAAAGGTTCAGCCACTGCTACTGCTGCGAAGATCACAGTCTCTAAGGTGGAAAGCAATGGCTTTCAATATGTCAGGATGGCATGATGGATTTCACTGGGAAGGATTGGGCAACCTTTTTCTGTAATGTCAGTTTTTGTAGACCCATTTCAGGATGTATTTTTGGCCAACCGATGCCGTTGTCACAGGTCACAAGAAATAATGGTAAAGATGTCAGGATGTGAACGTTTTCATGAAATGTTTTAGCTTCCTAAATAAGTTTGATGTGTCTCCTTGTTTCAAAATGCTCTGTAGCACCGTTTTTCTTTCTGCCTTATGGTCCATAACTCGTCCCTGATGTCGGTGTCGCTGATCTCACGGCGCAGCTGCTGTCATTAACTTATATTTTAGCTCGTTTTGTTAGATAATGTAATGATCAGGAAACAATGATTTTATCTGCAGTGCACAGTAATGAGTTCTGTTAAGGTATGAGTCATGACTGATTAAATTTTGTCCTACATCCAACATCTGACCACGGAGACAGAAAAATATGTAAATGAGAAAAACTGTGCTTGGAATTTGGCTGCCTTCAAACATAGTGTAGGTGAAATTACAGGCATGAAAAACTAGCTCTGCTGGATACGTGTTCACATTCGGTCAGTAATAAAATGAAGTGCACAATTAAAAATCCATTTGATGTGCGTTATCAATAATGACAGACATTTGTGTACAATCACGAGTCAATTTATGTTGGAAACGTGAGACAGTCCAGGAAGAATAGACCTGGAGTATGAAGATAAGAGCAGAGTCTACTTTAGAGAGACTTAAAAGTAAAAGAAGAGACTTGTTTGGCCATTTTTCAGATTTTAAATATTCTGGATCGTATGTTTTAATTTTGAATCATAAAAAATGTGAACAATTAATTTTCATTTTTGAGTTCAGTAGCACTTGTTTATGGTACAACATAGAGATATTTTACCCCATGTCCAGGTGGCCTCTTTTAGCTTGAGACTTTAAAAGCTTGTTTAACATTTGTTAGTATCAGTAAGGGATAAAAACAGAGGAACAATAACTGCTTTATCGTTTCTCCTGTCAGACAATATGTTCATCTTGTACTTTACATGTGTTTTTGCTTCGTGAATAAATCTCACAAACCTGCATCTTGACAGTCTCCTCGTAGTCACACTGTTTCTTTATCATTTCTGACATGTCACATGAGAGAAAGTGTAAATGGGATTTGACATTAACAATACTTTTGCTGCATTAATTATTGCAGTGCAGCAAGTGAGCACATTAGTACATCTCTGTTTGACCGGCTGTGAGAAACGGTGCTCTTTTTGTAATAATAACGGATGAAGATAAGCATATCTTACATGTCTGTGCTGTGATTCCTCGTGTCCTATCAGCCAACATCAGTCAGTATATGTTCAGTGAGCTCATTGATTTGTCACTCTGTTACTACTAAACAACACCTTTTGTGCTAAACTGTCTGTCCATGCTGCAGTGTTGAATTATATATCCATATAAATGTCAAAATAAGTATTTTCAGTTCGTATACAAAGCACAGCAACATGATTTCTTAGTTGTGCCGGGTTGCATTCCAGTCAATACTGCTCTATAATATTCACCCAGCCTTACTATGTGAATTATAAACAGCCCTGCTCTCAGCTTGAGTTGCTGCAATGAGCTTTGTCAGTATTTCTCTGCTTCTTTTTATCCTTACTCACCAGCTCCGCTCTGTTCCTCGGGGGGAATAAAAACCAATAACACACCTTCGCAGGAAAACAAATGGTGACGTCAACACCAGAGGTGGCGGTGTAGTTAGTGGAGGATGCTGGCGTGTTGAGTTGAGTCAGCAGTAAATGGAAAAGTAGAGATACTCTGCCCAGATAGAGGAAGTTGCAGTAAGAAGGAAGCGTTGTCTGGTAACAATCAGGCTGAAGACACAACGATGTGAGTCTCAGGGTAAAACTTGAAGCCTTTGTGCATCAGCCACAGTGGTGGTAGTCTTTATATTTAACATGTCATCATTTTAAAAGTAGATTTTTGGTGTGGAAAACACCAAATTCAGTCTGGGATGGTTCCTGTACAGATCTGATTCTGGCCTCTGTATGACTCAGTTGGTAACGTCAGATTTAGGAACTGAACCCAAACGTAGTCTTGAAGCTTCATTTTAATTTGATTTCATCAATTGCTGACTATTACTTTGCAAAGTCAATGTCCCACTGAACCAAAGTCGTCATGTCCGGTTTTCCACTTGCTTCCCCATTTCTTTCATTGCCCTCTTTGAAAAAACATGTCAATATGTTTTACTGTCCATGTTCTGAGACAAACTGACGTCCATCACAGCGCGTGTTTTCATATTAACATTTTGTGGTTTCAAGAAAGTTACAGAACAGTTACAATGTGGGCGCAGACGAAACAACACTCATGAATATTTAGCAGCTTGGAAGCGTGTTAACAGTGTAGTCTGACATTATTTGTCTTGTAATCTCTTATTTTTCCTGTAATCTCTGCAGTCTAAAAATGTACACACTGATCTGTCCTCCTTGTCTTTCCACTACTACCGATATAAAGCAGCCCAAACTTTTTGACTTGCTCATTAAGTCACCTTTTCTTCCAAATCATGGTATTTATTGTGATATTTATCCCAAAACCCATCGTTAAATGCAACTATATCCATTGTCTCTATTATATGATGTGAGCTATTTGATGTAGCGACTACGTTAACTATGTTCCAGAGCAGCTTTTTAGTTATTTGCATTATTATTAAAGAATAGAAAAGTCCCACTTTCATTTCAGTTTACAGTAAGAGTCCAAAGTTTGAACACACTTCCTCATTCAGGGTGTTTTCTGTTACTTTCACTGCATTCTACTTTGAAGACGACTCCTGTGACAGGCATTCTGGTTAAGTGTTGCCTTGAATTCTGAATAAATGTCCAACAGTGTCAGCAGTTTTAAAGCCAGAAATACCTGCAGAGAGGACAAAACACAAACTATAGGAGAGAGAAGACACAAAGCAAGACATGCAATTGTGGTGTATAAATGTATAGTGAGAGGAAGAGAAAATAAGAGGTGCTCAGTACATCACGGGGAGTCCTCCAGCAGTCTAAACCTACAGCAGCATAACTAAGGGGTGGTTCAGGGTCACCTGAGCTGCTGTAGCCAAAAGTCCTGAATGAAAACTTCCAAACTGAGAGCTGGTTCCACAGCAGAGGAGCCTGATAACTCAAGTCTCAGCCTCACATTCTGCTTTTAGAAACTCTAGGCAAGGTAGGTGAGTGATTTTAAGTCTTTTCTAGATTTTACAGGAAACCAATGAAGAGAAGCAAAAACAGGAGAAATTCAATCTCTCTTTCTGGTTCCTGTTAGAACTCTGGCTGCAGCATTTTGGATCAACTGGAGGTTTGTCAGAAAGCTTTTGTGACGTCCTGCTAATATGTAATTATTGTAGTCCAGCCCAGAAGTAACAAATGTATGGAGTAGTTTGTCAGCATTGCTCTGAGACAGGATATTCCTCTCAGTCATTTTGACAATGTTTTGCTGTCCTTAAGGCTCGTTTTCTGTGTGAGTTAAAGGACTTATCCTGGTCAAAAATATCCCATCTGGACTCATTTACCCAGTTCCAGATTTCCACTGGTCCAATATCCATTTCTTTTGTTTGTGGGTCCAGTTGGTTCTCTTCTTCTTTTTCCTTGATCTCCCTCAGCAGTGGTTTTTACAGCAGTTCCACCAGGACAGCCTCATCATCACAGTCTCCTCCAACAGGTGATGTTGAGATATGTCAACTGGTTGACCAGTGGGAGGCAGAGATGTGGGCTCTAATGTAACTCACAGATGTTAGCTCATGGATCCACGTGATCCCCTGCGAAATTTGATGGATGATCAAATAAAGGTCACACGTACAACTTGTGTTCTCGTAAAGAAGATAAACACACATGATGGTCTCATTAAAAAGAAAAAAAATTACACCAGTTAAGTTTTAGCAAGACTTGTCTGATAATTGGTGACAACCTCATGAAGATAGTTAACACACTGACAACAGTGAGCAAAGCTGATGTGCCAGATGTTTTGTTACACAGAACCGTGGAAACTGACAAGGGCAGGACCTCCCGAAGCAAAATACTTGGTAGGTGACTGGATGAAGCGTCTGTCCAGGACTAACTTAGAGCCGCAAGACACCTGTAGCTCTCAGGAGTTCCTCATACGACGCTGGTTTGTCTGAACTGTGCATCAGCCTGAAGGTAATTTTTCAATGAAATTTAAGATACTTAACAGTTAATAAGTCTCAAATTGCAATTCGAAATGATGCAGTTAACAAATTGCACAGTCTGTGATGGCTATATGTTCTGTAGTGCATCTGAGCCGCGGCTTAAGCAGTTTTGTCAGTGGTTCACAACTTGATGCTATCGTGTGATCGTCGTAATTATGAGTGTGTCTCATGTTGTAATGCTCCATTATGTTTTACATCAGTAAATATTGGGCTAAACCTTGACTTAAAAAATATATATTATTGCAAATCAAATTGCAATACCCATCAGAAAACTCACATTTTGATAGTTTCCCCAAAATGTCCAGCCCAAAATAGAGCTACTGTTTGAATGTTGGAATAAAATTAATCTTGAATGTCAGAGTTTAAGTAACTGGTACGTTATTACAGTGAATGTCTGCTTTATTCTTCGCCTCTGCACACAAAACATGCAGTGGGGTCAATTTGCGACCAACTGCTAACTCGTATCCCACAGAGACGCCCACATAGCGACATTTGAATTTGTTTGAGGGAATTAGTTAGATTTTGTTGTACCAGGTGATATCGTTTACAGAACTGCATAATGTGCCATTTGGATGCTTTTATCATATTGGGTTTGTGCGTTATCTCAGTGACTGTGTTTCCATTAAAATGCTGAGAGAGGAGGTTTAAAGTGGGCTTCAGGAAAGTTGGCAAAACAAAATGCTGGTCACTGAGTGTTATCCACTACTGTTATGCTAATATACTCGAGGATGTGACAAGATAACAGAATTAATCGAGCACCAACTCTGCACCATGGTGGCATTTCATTGTTGCCTCCCACCCAAGATGGCATTTGTTATTGTAATGAACAAATTTGTCTCTTCTGACCCACATGTATCCTGCTGTGTTTTTATCAGTAGCTGTGGGAATAGAAGGCGCTGTGAGAGCAAGGGCTCTGTCTGGACTGTAACTGAGGAAGTGCTGCTATGCATCGCACATCACGAATTACCCGACATCCATTTTCACAGCGTTTCTTCTAACAGAAGATGCAGAGGCAGGTCCCACATTGTTGTGCTGTATTTGAAAACACTTGGTCCATCAGTGTTTTATCACTCAGCAGTGAGCAGCAGGAAGATTATTAGCTTTGAAATCTAAGCCGAGATGTGCGAAATATAAAACAGCGTTATGTCACATTCATATTTTTCAGGCATTTTCTGGCAATAGGTTTTTATTTTTTTTTAATTTTTTAACAACATCTTTTGTGTGGAAGTTCTGGTGGCATCTGTGGTGATGGCTTAATTAATTAGCATTGTTTGGCGCTCTTGTTGCCGGTTGTCTTTCTCTCTATCTGCCATCTTCCTCCCACAGTGCTCGCCTGTCTCAGCTGTCGCTAAAGTAATTCATTGTATCCACTACGCCACTGTTGTGCTTAATCTGTGGTATCACATGCGTCTTGTGTCTCAGGAAGGATAACTACACAGTGGAGCTGTATTGATTGTGTTGAATTACACTGCAGCAAATTCAGAATTGTCTTTATTGTCGTTCACATTTACACACACAAGGAAATTCTCATGGCAGTTTGCTGCTTAACATGATAATTAACACAGTTCTTGGAAGCATAAATTAAAAAAAACAACCTCATTCCCCATAAAGAAAATAAATGCATTATGTAAAGAATATACTAGTGTATTTAAAAAAAATAAAAAAAAGTCTTATAACTAAATTGAAAAAGGTGTATTTTCTTGTTTTCTTATATTTATTACATGTAAAGTGAAATATTTCAAACCTTATTTTGTTTTTGTTTTAATGATTTTTGTTTATAGCTCATCAAAATTAGACATCCAGTATCTCAAATGATTCTACTCATTGCTAAGATCAGTCAAAAAAAAAAGGATTTGCAATGCAGAAATGTCAAACTTCTGAAACGTATGTTCATTTATAGACTCAGTGCTTGGTTGGGGCTCTTTTACATGAATTACTGCGTCAATGTGCCACTGCTAAGGTGGTGTTCAAGCCCACGTTGCTTTGTTAGCGGCCTTCAGATGGTCTGTATTTTTGGGTCGAGTGTTGCTCATCTTCCTCTTGACATTTCCCCATATGGGGTTTAGTAGGGTTCAGGTCAGGTGAGTTGGCTGACCAGTAATATGATGATGCGAAAACCATTTAGGAGTGGTTTTGGCTCTGTGAGCAGGTGTGAAGTCCTGCTGTAAAATAAATGAGCTTGTCAGCAGACGGAAGCTTAAGAGCTCTACAGTGTCCTCATAGATGCTGCACTGACTTTGGACTTGATAAAAGTCAGTGGACCAACACCAACAGATGACTTGACCCAAATCATCACAGATAGCAACAAACTGAACACTGGACTTCAGACACCTTTGATCCTGTAGCTCTCCACTCTCCCTTCAGACTTGAGGACCTTAAATTCTAAATGAAGTGCGAAATTCACTTTCACCTGGAAGAGGACTTTGGACGACTGAGCAGTCCAGTTCTTTCTCTCCTTAGCCCAGCTAATACCTTCTGACGTCTGGTTCAGGTGTGGCTTGATATTTCTGAATGCGACAGTTGTAGCTGTTTTCCTGAAGACATCTGGGCTGGGTGGCTCTTGACACACTGACACCAGCCTCAGTCCTTGTGAAGCGCTCTCAAGTTCTTGAGTCGACTCTTCTTGACAATCTACTGAAGGCTTCCAGCCAGCTTACCATTAAAATGCTTTGATTCAGCACTCAGTAAACAGCAACAGCCAGCCTTTGCAGCAATGATCTTCTGTGACCGATGTAGGTGGTCGCCTTCTGGATATGAACCACAGAATGTGCACCTGTTCACTTTGTGAAGTATAAACTATACAATGTACAAGGATAATGTGGGCTAATTTAATTTACTGAGACAGAAGTGGTGACTTCAGATGAATGTAGCATCTATTGTCTGTACGGGTGTGATCAGAATCCATGTCCGAGTGGGTCCTATAGAAGTAGGCCTTCTCCAGACGGGAAGAAACTGCTCTTGTGGCAAAAGGTTTTGCTCCTGGTGGACTTCTAAAGGAGAGTGCCTCAAGAAGTTTGAATCTGGGGTGAAAGGGGTCATTCACAATCTTGGCTGCCTGCCTCAGGGTCCTATTGCTGAACAGGTCCTGCATAGATGGTAGACTGTTGCCCGTCACCTTCTCAGAGGAATGAATGACATGCTGCAGCCTGCCTTTGTTCTTGGCAGTGGCAGTGGAGTACCAGATGGTGATGGAGGAGTTGAGGATAGACTCGATGATGGACATGTAGAAATGCACCATCATTGTCTTTGGCAGGTCGAACTTATTTTGCTGCTGCAGGAAGCTCATCCTCATAAATGATGTAATGCTCATTGTGGCCTTCCTGTTACATGACAAGTGTTCAATTCTGCAGACAAGATACACTCTCATCTTCTTTGTCTTTACTGTGACTTTTAATGGACTGAAGCATTATGTAGTGCCGCCTGCCATCAGTTAATTTCGTCCCATGTAAATGCAAGCTGTAGCATTCTTGAGTAATACTACCAGCACCTCACAGTCATAGTCATAATGGCTTTGGCATTTTAAGTTGAGCTACTATCTGACTGGCCTACAAATCTGCTAAGCGCTAACTTAAATCATCCTGACAGTGTGCAGGGACACACACGCGCTGTGGTTTGTCTGCAAAGCAGCTCAACTCTGGCTGTCATTGCTGAATAAAATGTAAAATTAATTGAGCCAGCATTTAGTGCAATGTACACCATTGCCAAGTACATTCAAAGAGCAGGAATTTGGCCCAGAACAAAGTTTAATTTTCGCCAAAACCTCCTGCGCTTGAATCCAAATTGTGACCAAGTACGGGTAGAGAGAGAGACTGTCTCCCAGTTTATTCCTAAACTCCACAGATGTGTCGAACTTTTGCAACCCTAAAAACACATCTTGTGAGGAAAAGTGGAACAAAACCAAGGAAGTGTGTGCGTTGCTAAAATGTCTTAATGGTACCTTGTACGTGAAGCTAGAAAATGATGACCCCGTGATTTTTTTGCCCTCTACAGTTTCATACAGTTCAATTCAACAACTGCATAATAAAAGAGTCACTTTCCAGATGCTGGGAATACATGATGTTTGCCATTTTTGCTCTAAACTACTTACTTACTTAAATCATGAATCGGCTTTCAAAATCAGGTAATGAACTAATTGTTTTAATACTAGACTAAAGTACTGAGTGAATGTGAAGTAAAATCAAAACTATAATCTAAAGGAGGTGGAAAAGCTTCTTAGAACTGCGGGTATTTGATCTGCTGTTAATGGAGCGAATATTAATTTGTTGAATATTGTAGCGTGGCTGTCAGTAGCTGCCTCTGAGTAATGAGTAAAACCAGAGATTACTGTTTTTATACTATTTCTGATACCTAATGGCCGTTACAAACTATTAGCGGCCAGTTTTCTTCCTGAATAAATTGCTTGACATCAGACGTCCCCTCGGCGCGCCTTCATCCGTCCACCGCTGCACATGTGACAGATTTGAAGAACGATCAGATTAAGGGGAGAAGCAGAGAAACTGACGGACAATTAGCTGCAGATCAAAGCCGTCCTCTATCCTCAAAGCGCACCGCTCTCATTAGCAGACTAACCAAGAAGGTTGAGACCAGTTGATCAAAGTCACTTTATAAAACTAAACCTGGGAGCCTCTGTGGAGTTACTGTCAAACTCAAATGCATCAAGTCACGCATCAGCACACAAACAGACTGTAGGCATACAAAACAGGTGACTGATCTCCCTCATTTCTGTGCTGCTAATATCTGTAATTCCATATGTTGTTTTTTTTCTTTAGATCCTGTAGCTCTAAGCAGTGTAGTTTGAAACTGATGGCATATGGCAGTGGTAGGCAAAGAGTGGCCAGTGATCCACGTCTGAGCCTCTAGCAAACAGATAGCTGGCCTCCTGGCTTAAGCTGCATTTTCAGTTTTTTTTGATTATGTAAAAGCTTATGCATGTTTTTCTCACAAACTGACTGTAGTTATGCAAATGCAAGGCTTGTGTAAGTCCCAATTAAGATCTAATGCTGAGCATTCGTTATCCATTTTTTCCCAATTAATAACATTTTGCAGTAAAATCTGCTTAGTTCAATACTTGAGCAGTTGCTTTTATGATTCAGTTTTATTCTTTTTTTCTTTTTTTTCAAATATACAGTGTATTAGACCCTTTTAAGTTTTCACATTTTGTTGTGTTTATGTTGCTCTGGGATTGGACCGACACTCAAAGACATGTAAACCTTTGATTACACATCCTGAGCGCTCAGGAAAAGGTTTTCACTCAACATTGCTCTGTATTTGTCTGCATCTATCTTTCCTTCTATCCTGAATAGTCTCACAGTCCCTGTAGCAGAAAACATCCCCACAGCATGATGCTGCCACCACCATGTTAGACTGTAGGGATTAGGTGAATGAGGTAATGCTCAGTGCCTTGTTGAGTACACACACACACACACACACACACACACACACACACACACACACACACACACACACACATACACACAACAAATAGTTGGGTGTTTGCCTCATCAAACCAGAGGATTTTGCTTCTGACAGTCGTTCAGGTCTCTTTTAGCAAACTGTGGAGCTGTCATGTGTCTTTTAGTGAGGAATGGCATTGATTTTACCATAAAAGCCTGATTAGTGGATTGCTGTACTGATGGTTGTCCTTGTGTCAAGTTCTCTCATTTCCACAAAGAACCTCTAGATGTCATTCATAGTGACCACTGGGTTCATGCTACCTGTCTGACCACTGCCTTTATCCCTGGATCCTCAGTTTGACCAGGCAGCTGTTGGTAGTTTCAAAATTCTTCCATCTAAAAACAATGGAAGCTGCTGTGTCCTTGGTTGCTTTTAATGCCGTAGAAATCTTCACCTATCCTTCCTTTCTTCTAGGTATACAGACAGTTCTCTCGACATCATTTCTGGGTTTCCGCTCTGACATAAACCATCAACTGTGAGACCTTATACATGTCCAGTGAATTCAGTTACAAACAGGTGGATTCAATCAAGTCTCAAGAACCACTGACAGAAGTAGGATGCACCAAAGTTTAATTACACGTGTCATAAAACATGTCACACTCCCACAATACACCTGTTGTTGTTGTGTCATTCAGTGTCATGTGTAGGTTAATGAGAAAATAAAATAAACAAATGAAAAATGAATCCTTTTAAACATGTGAATGAAACAACAAAATGCGTAAAACTTGAAATGGTCAAAAAACTTTCCGAATGCACCGTACATGTCTGCGTCTCCACCACACCACGTTGGCCCCCTAATGAAATATGCTAAAGAACTGCCCCATGACTGAAACTAATTGGTGACCCCTGGCATGTAGTCTGCACTTTGAATTTAATATATGAATATATGAATATATGAATTTAATAACCGCAGAAAAGGTTGACTAGCTGAGAAGAGAAAAAAATATTTTGTAGAAAGGCAGGAAGGAATTCAGATTACGCCATCTGGGCTCTTATTAGTGCAGCAAAGCTTGAGGGGTGTCGTGAAAAACCTGGTTTGGTATGTATCTTAGCTTTAGAGTCTCGGTTCGGTATGCATCCGGTACAGCAGAGGAAAACTAAAGAAATACTTAAAATAGCATTTCTGGCATTTATTTTTTAAATTAATCATTAGAAAATAATCTAATTATCCCTAACTGTCCCTGTAACAGTTAGCACTCTGATCCCCCCATACCGTCAATACAGCCAACTGTTGACTCTCAAGCACGAAAAAAACGTCCTGCAAACACAACTGCAACATATTCATAGTTAAATAAAGCAATAAAGGCAGCAGTGCTATTTCAGCTTTACCCCAACAGCCATTTGGTTTGAATGTTACTGAACAGACAGTGGACATAGCGAGTGGGCGCTTGGTTTTAGTGGGAGCTCCACATGGTGGCCAGTCAGTTGAGCTGTAAAGACAAATCACAGGAATTAAAACTATGAGTTAACACACTGTACAAGATTCATAACG
>NW_007578182.1:341755-362054 GCF_000690725.1 Stegastes partitus
GCTACATGCGTCATACAGTTTTAAAATCCATTAACCACTGAGAACTAACTTTCACTACAGGACGTATTTTTGTCTTTTGCGTCATACTAGTCAATCATACCTTGGGAGTGAAGGCAGACTTTACATTGGACTGTGCTGAGCTTAATTGTCTTCCTTGGGCAAATGTGTGTCCTGTTGCTTCAGTCTGTTGAGAGAGAGCGAGTGCATGAGTAAGCGGCAGGCTGAGTATCGTTACTGATTTGCAGAAAGAATTTCATTTTAGTGTTTATGTGTATTAGGGACGTGTATGAGGTTATCTTCTTAAACTAGACTGAACTGTTGTCACTGCATCAGTTGCTTTTAGCCGTGGGACTCATCACAGCACACCCTTGTCAGGTCAGACGTGATTCACAGGACATTAGCTGCTCATTACAAGCCCATGAAGACCATATGAAGAGTTTAAATCGTAGCCATTATTAATACACTACTAATATGTATGTACAGTGCTTATATTGACCCAATTTTTTGTTTGTTCATTGTCTGATTTAGATTTTTAACTGAGGCTTTCCGTTGCTGGCTGTATGTAAGTACAAGTAAAACACAGCTTCCCTCATTGGTTCTTACAGACTACCATACATTTCTAAAAGTTGTGAATACATATCCACATTTTTAGGACGTTACATGGCCTAATAAAACTATATTCACCACTAATATTGAATTTAAAATTTTTTTTAAAAAAAGGTCTTTAATCTACAAAAACTGACCAGTTTATTGCACATTACAGCTGCTCTTTCTATGGTGAAGATTCTCAAGAGCAGTAATCATTTTAACTTATATGCAGGTCATTAGCATTATATCATAAATTCTGGTCTTCCCATATAGTCATGAACCTCCAACTCTGAAAGGTAAAGCCACTGTGAGTACGTTTCTTAAGACTGCATTCTTTCTTACTGGCCTGCAAGGGGCCAATCATTTAAGTCTAATTGTGCAGAAGTTTATGAGAAAACAACCCTAATTTGACTTGATTTACTACCTCAGTAAACATTTTTCTAATGAGTTTATGGTCTTAAATGGCAGTTTCAAGTCTCCTTTAATATAACATGATGTTCATTTAGTAAATTATGGTACCATTTAGAGAAAAATAGACGATACAGCAGTACGTGTCCTGGGGCGTGGCTGCCTTGACAAAATCAAAGCCAAATTTATTTATTAAGCAAATTAAAAAAAAAAAATAAATAAGACAGTTGAACCAAAGTGCTTTACAATTAAAATAGCAGCCGATAAAACATAAAACACAATAAAGCACTAAAATTTAATAAGAATAAAGAGTTACAACACGATCAAGGATGAGGTTACAGCGTGATGCTCTGCTTGAATCGAATGTCAATGAGAATAGGTGGGTCTTCAGCGGCGACCTAGAAGTTTGGTCTAAGCAGTTCTTACACGACAAGTTAAGGGGTTCGGCGATTATTAACAGCCTCCGCAAAGGTTCGATCAGTTCACCCCTCACTCATCACATCTGGTTTCAAAAAACTGAGAGGGTCAGAGACTTCGAAATAGTTTCCCTCAAATCAGTGGGTGACATCATGGCGGCTACGTCCATCTTTTGTTTACAGTTTATGGGAAAGACCAACAGCAAACCAGCATTTTACCCACAGAATCCAAACGACTTCATTTAAAAGTCAAAAATTTTGGTAGTAATTCATCACTACACAGAAGAATGTGCACAGATCTACAGTTGGTACAGCCATGAATTATAGCATTTCCCTTATTTGGTCATTTTTCCATCTGTTTCCATAAAGATGTGCTGTGAAGCAAGTTTGACATAACCAGCTCGACAAAACTTCAGTTTCCCAAATGCAGAAATGGGTATCGCAACGGTGGTTATCAAATTCTGTGATTATTCCAAGTTTTCTTTACTGAGTTCTGTGGTGTTTAATGCTTCATGTGACTCTTCCTCCGCACAAAATGGACTGATGACATGCCGCCTTCTTCAGTAAAGAGGAACAGGTTGTTATAATGGAGGGCTATAAAGAATATACCACTACTACTGCAAATAATGCCAGAGAGGGATGCTTATAATATTAACAATTAACCACAATATATTTATTTTATTTCACCACTCAGTCATTTTCAACATGGCAGCTGCACATTATTGGTAAATGTTAGACTTCATTTAAACATAATACTCAAGTGCATTTAGGTCTGACACTGCCCCATAATGAGAGATGTGTATAAATCACTCTTTTCGTGTTTTTATCACCAACTGAATACATAGAGGTTTCCGTGACGACGCAGTGCATACAGTTCCCTGCTTCATTCAGTGTCTGGTTAAAAAAGAGCAGCCTTCGTGACATTGAAAACTCCGGCTTTAAGCTTAACATACCCGCTAATTCATTAATCTTGCTTTGTGCTACACCCTTTTAAACCTCAGGGATTATTGCTAATTAGAATGTTGGGCACAACTTGAAATGTTGAATGAATCCAGAATCAAGTTTGTGAGTCAGACTGCGATAGAAGAGAAAGGAAGAGATGGACTTTGAGTTGTCAGGTCAAAGGTAAAGCTTGTTTGTCGGCTCTGGCATTTCTACTCTATCGACTATTTCCGAGTGGGCGAACACTGTAAATATTGTGGTTTTTGGTCTTTGGGGGAAACTCCGCTGTCAAATCAGCCACCTCCGCTCGACAGATGTGACAGAACTGACCTCCTGTCTGTAACCGTCGCAGACTCATGAGACCATTTAACAAAAAGGAAAATAATCATCCAACCCAGTGGAACTTTCTTGGGTTGCTGATGATGAGATAAACTCAAAGAAAACAAGAGGATTCGGTACTTTTTTTTTTTGGTACGTGTGTGAACCAGACAAACCTGTGTTCTTCCACCTCCCCGGGCAGTCAAGATGTCAAGATATGAGCTCAGTGAACGCCGACTTGGATGAGAGTGGATCGATTTTCTGTCAGTTGAATCAGTGGATTGTCAGCGGACTGCCTTGAAAGAGATGGTCAGGGGAAAAAATAAAACACTGCAAGAGGGCGCTTCTACAAGACAGAGGCAAAAAAAAGGAGGGGAAAAAAAAAAATCAATTCCTGGGAGTTGTTGCCGGCTCTTGGCTAACGGGTGGCTGAGGTGGTGTGTGGTCATGTTGTGTGTAAGCCTGAAGCACACTGTGGTTACACTCGATCCAGTGCAGCACCTCCACGAATCATTTGAATGCTGCAGTTCAAGGAGTGTGGACATAGTTTTATTATTGCTAAAACTGCTTTGAACTTTTTTAAGTGTGTGTTTGTTGCCATAGTTAAACCAAAGTTTGTCCTGGCTCCTGTATTCCAGATTAACAGTAAATATAGAAGTGTCTGAGCTTCCATCTTTAGGTCTCTCTGCAGATGTTCTGGGGGTGTACGTCTGAGCTTTGGCTAGAGCAATCAGGGACATTTAGGCTACGTTCAGACAGCAGGCTAAAGTGACACAAATCCTATGCAACCTGTATCTGATCTTTTCATGACAGTGTGAAAAACGCAGACCCCATTTTTTTCAAATGCGACCCAGACCTCTTGGAAATGTGGTCCTAGATCCGATAGGTATCTGAACTTCTGCCATGCGACTTCTGTCTGAACGGCCAGGTCGCATTTATCCGACCTACACATCACTGATACACGACAAACTAGGGCTGGTCCAAATAGCACTTTCTGATCTCTGGATATTCAGGCCCAATTAATGATGAATATCTGAATATTCAGCGCGGTCGATGGGCCTTATGGCCACTTTCACCCACTTCCACCCTGGAGGAGCGTTCCGACAGGGTGGAAGTGGCCGGAACGTACAGGCAGTGCTTGGCTGCTGATGCTAGTTTAGTTAGCGGTCACATACCACCACAACCATGGTGATTACGTTGTAAACGTGCCGGCTCTGGTTGGACAACTACTTCAAAAAAAATTATTTAATCGCAAGATACGCTCCACCGTTACCATCCATGTTTACTTCCGTAAACACTGAGCACGCTCACTGCGTATGACGTCGTCGTGTCTTCTTCTGCGCATGCGGGACACTTTTGGGTCGTATGAAGTTCACACAGCAGATCACATACAAGTTGCATTTGATGAAAAAGGTGAACGAACTCGCAAAAAAATCTGATTTCACAAAAAAATCTAAGCGTAGCCTTAGAGACTTGTCCTGACGTCTCTCCAGTGTTATCTTGGCTGTTCGCTTCGGGTCATCTTGGTGCCAAAAGGTGAACCATCGTCCTAGTTGCTGTGGAATTCTGGAAGAGGTTGATGTATAATGAGGAACCAGACACAGAGAGACACACTGGAGACCCAGGTTAAAATAAGGTTTACTGAATTCAGGAGACGTGACATTAACAGAGCAGCAGTTCACACACGCACAATGTCAGCATCAATTCTGAGGATTTCTGTCACACCTTTGGTCTTATACCGTCCTTCGGTGGGAACCACATCTATATTTATGGATGAGAGGAAAATACAGATAGTCTGGCACCTTGGTGCAATCTGGCCTTGAGAGGTACAGGGAGTGCTTGCCTGTCCTCCTGAAATAGATCTACATGAGGTCAAGAATCTATAGACGATGTGCAGATTAGTACACATCTGTTACAAATACTGCTTTTGCATAAGGGGGTCAATCAGAGGAGCTAAAGGGAAAGTTCAGTACCATCTCTAGAAACTAAACTCCAAGAGAGGAAAGTAGTTTTCCCTTCACACGAGTCTCCGGAGAGCTGAAAAGTTTAGTCATCCTTTTAGTAGAAAAAAGTGAACGTGTGCGTCTTTTTCGTGTGTCTTATTATGCACGCAGTATTTTTTGGCTTTGGATCGTTGCTTTAAAAAAACAAGTCAAGACAATCTGAGTTGGTGTTTTGTTGAGTGACTCTGCTCAACAGAAAGCATATAGTAAAGGTAATCCGTCTGTCGTTACCTCACTGAACAGAAATCTAGGGATCTACCTTTATTCCCGGTAATTTGATAAACCAAAATGTCTGTCATGTTTGATTATATGAAAGCCAAATTAACAGAAGTGGTTAAAAAGAAGTCTTATTTTTATTTTGGTTTTGGTGTTTTCCTTGTGCAAAAATTCTTTCTTGAGGAAACAGAAGGCAAGAAAAGAGATCATTTTAGGGAGCAGACGAGGCTTTGCAAAGTATGTCTAGGTGTTGTATAATAAAGTATTTATGGGGCTGCATTGGAGCAGTAGTGTGAGTTAATCCTTCGCTGTTCACTCGCAAACAGGACAGAAAAACTGATGGTACTTAGATATTAAACTGGAGGTTGTTGACTTAGCAGCCGTAACTCCTGTTCATTCAGGCAGCATTGTAGATCACACAACACAATTTTGTTTGGCTCATCCCAGCAGAGCTGCTTAAATATATCTTGAAGTACTTTCAAATGTATGAAAAGTTGTGCAAACTAAGTGGTACAAACAGACAGAACATCGTAGCTTACAGTGGAGGAGAGGACCATGTCAGTGTTGGTGTTAATTGAAGTTCCCAGCAGGGGTTTCAGCGCTACCAGCGGCTGTGCATGTGAAGATTTGAGGGATCGGTGGGGGAAGTGGGAGCTGGATGGAGATGACAGCTTTGGAAGAAAACACATTTTTGCGTCTGTTCATATCTGTACTGCCATGTACTGTTTGCGAGGCAGTAGAGGGACAAACAGCTGTACTCAAGGCTGGTTTGGTTCCTGATGAAGCCCTTAGTCTTCCTTTCCAGTTGGCTAGCATTCACTCCAAGTTTTGGAGTTCAGTCTCTATAACCATCTTTATCATTCACTTTAAGGTCCCTTGTTTTCTAGGCTGTACAAGAGGATGCTCTCTGTGGTGCTGCGAGAGAAATTTATCTGCAGTTGTGTTGGCAATGTGGCTCTTTCCAGCTTCCAGAGGGAGAAGAGTCTCTGTTTGAGCCGTCTTTACCAGGCGGGAGTTGTTTCAGGGCCACTTTAGATCACTACACTCCAAGAAACTCAAAGTTGTTCACTCTCCACTTGCTCACTGTAGACGTGGATGAGAGTGGTCTTCCTTCCTTCACATGGTAATACAGTGGCGGCAGCACTGTTGTCAAGAGTAGGCTGAAGCTTCTCACTCATGCTGTGCGCTTTCTGTTCCACTCAGGTGACAAATCAGCCTCTGTCCTTGATCGGTAAATTACTGCCCTTCACACTTCCAGCCGAGCACACCTTCATTATGTGCTCTTTGTCAGCCCCTGCCTCACTCTCTCTCCTTTCACCGCCTCACTCTCGTTTGTCGCTCTGCCTCTGATGCCCATTCTGCCTCTTCTTTTATCAATCTCAATCCCTGTCACACTATGTCTTTCTCTGCCTTTTACATTTTCCATGAAGCACTTTTGCTCTTTTTAACCCTTTCCTTCCATTTACCTGATCCATCTCCTTTCCTCTGTGTCTTCTATCTCTGTCCTATTCCTTTGCCATTTTGTCACTCTTTACTGTAACTTAGTGCTGTTTTAATAGGTTTACAGATGCACAGTAAAGACAAAATAAAGCAGAGAGAGAAAAAAACAAGTGTACTGTTTGTAGGGCGGCGTTGCTGACGTAAACTCTGAAGTGACTTCATCAGAGGTAAAGACGGGGGTAAAGCGGTGAGTCACCCAAGGTTGAAAGCTAATTAGCAACATTTGTCAGCTGTAAAGAAGTGCTGGCAATTAGCACTTTGATATGTTAGTTTTCAAAGCCACACTTAGCAACTCTTAGAGCTTGACAGGCCAGATCATCAGCATGTTGGCCATGTGCCTGATCAGGGCCACGTTAGGTCCAAGTGTTGCCTTTCTCAGTCACATTTCAAGGTGTGTTACGTCTTTGGTCGCTGCTCCTGTCACTGTTAGAAAAGAGCTCAGTATGAAAAAGTTATGCACTTCATTTTTCTGAGAACCAATCAGAGTTTAGCAACTTTGAACAAAGTGCAGGTACATTCGTAGGTGGAGATGACTAAAACAGATTCATCAGTAAATTATACTTTTTAAGCAGAAATGGAAAATATTTGTGGATTCTAGCTTCTTGTATGTGCTGCTGCTTTGTCTTCTTCTAAGTAGCAGATTAGTTGATGAACTTTTTTGTTCTCTTTTGTTGCTGGTTTGTCTTTTTTGATTAAATGTGCTTTTTTCGAACATTGCTAAACTCTTGATAGTTAATCCCCTGATGCTCATAGACACCGACAGGGACTAGCTGGGGATGGAAGTAGAAAATTAAGCAGCTCTAGAGACAGATATTTTGTTGGTGGAGACCAAACCAGAGCTAAATGAAGACTAAAACTGGTCTTATGTCCATCAGGTGGGCACAAATTTGACTCCAATGGGATGTTGTTCTTTCCGTCTTTTGTGTGTAAACATGTTTGCAGGATACATACTAGGACACAGCTCTGGTAACATGCTGGTGTTCTTTGTGCAGCTGGTCTCAGGTGCCCAGAATATTAACATTCAAACATTTCACTCATCTCATTAACAGATTGAGAAAATAGTCTTATTCAATCAGAGCATATTGTGACTTGTCAGCCCGTTCTAGCTGCCTTCTTATCTGACTTTATTCTTGGTTTTTCATAGCTTTAAGTAGCATCTCCGTCAGTCCGTCCCTCCATCAGTTGCAGGATGTTGGCTTGCCTTTGGCCCAGAAGAACAGTAACGAGCTCCAGGTCTAATCAAATGGACGATTAAATCCCTTTCAGGGCGCAGCGTTTTAATCTCAGGGCAGCTGATGCTATCTGGGTCGTGGTGCTTCAGGCTCCCTCGCTGCATACAGATTTAGGAGTTTTCTCCTTTGCACAGTCCAGGTCCTCATCCACCTCAGTACAAAAGGTCTTCCACACTTCCTAATCCTAATAGTGGTAGCTCACAGGTATTTTTACTCACTGGTTTCAAACATTTACAAAAACCCCTCAAACTGTGAAATGTTCGTCTTCAAACAACCATAATGAGCCTCATTTTATTGATTGTGTAAGAATGGAAAAGTGATTTTCACCATGACCCTTCTGACCCTGCTAATTGTTTAATACTAGATTCTGTCAGGTGTTTGAATATTTCACAGCGTGTCATGCATTCATTATGTCAGTATAATTGAGCTTCATTTACGCTCATGTTCATGTATTATCTTTATGAATTCATTTAAAGTCTCTGACCTATTTTTCATAACTCATAGCTCACATGTTGGGCAATGGGTATTGAGAAAGAAATTTATCATCAGGTCTTATTTGTTGCTTTATTGCTTGTGTTGTTTGGTCAATTCCAGAAGTCTTTATTTATTCTTTATTTAAGAAAAGATGAAAAAAATCTCTTTTACACGAGCGTCTGGTCACGTCAGGCAGAAGCTTACAAAGACACATGCATACAACAAACACCGTTTACAGAAAGACAACGTGTGTGTTACAGGATCATAACACTACAAAATATATTTCACAAGTCAGTGATTATAGAGGTGCAATGTCAGTCAATCACTGCATGTCCATCCAAATGTGTTTACAAGTCACATGGAGTAGAAAAATTAAGTCACAAATAGTTTTCATTTAGCAACAGTTGTCAATGCACTAAGCATCTTGGAGGACTTTCCACTATTCTCAGTGGATTCTGTCTCTTGATGTGATCCAGACCTGACTTTGTGATGAGATCAGGACTCTGTGGGGTTCAGACAATCTGCTGCAGGACTCCTTGTTCCTTCTGTGGATAAAGATAGCGCTTTATGTTCTAGACTGCATGTTCAGGCTCACTGTCCTGCTGCAGAATGAATGTGGGACCCGTCAGACGTCTCTCTTATCATATTACGTGATGGATAAGAATAGAAACATCTAAAGCACATATCAGTTTTGCCCAGTCTTTTACATGGAGATGAATCTGTTGTGTTGCAGCTTCAGTAGCTGCGATGATTCATCCACAGCTGATGTTTCTTTACATGCAGGTAGATGCTGGCTAGGAACCAACATTTTTTTCCACTTAGGTAGTTTTATGTGAGCAGAGAGTTCATGCTTGAAAACGTCAATATTGCAGTCGATCGTGTTCATTAATTTTTTTTTTTTGGCAACCAAATCTTCTTTTTCGTCGGTGTTGCTCTCCTCTTTCTCGCTTCCCAGCCTGCATGTCAGTTATGTTCTATCAGACAGATTTCTCTTCTTGATTAGTTACAGAAAATGACAACAGTGCGAGTTTTCTTTTTGTATGAAGCAGCAAGAAGTTGTTGCATGATGTGTTTGTGTTAATGTGCCTTACCTCACATCATATTTCCTGTGATGTGATGACTGAACATGGGTCATGTTGATGATGAAAAGATATATCATGCAGTCTTGACTTAAGTTAAGCAACTTTATTCATCAGATGAAAGAAAACCAAACAGTCAACGGCAACACGATGTTGTGATTATACAATGTATTGGTCATTGGAGATCACTAATTACAGCATAATTATGTTGACAGCAGATTAATGATATTGCTAGCACAAGTTGCAGTATTAAAAATATTGTTTACCGTCCTGCTGTTTAGGTTGAAGAATATGATGTTAACTTTTTTTTTTAAATCAAGAAAATGGAAAAAAAAAAACAACTGCTTCTAAAATCCAAACTGCATCCTGAAAACAGCAGCTGTGCTCATGTTGCACCCTGTAAACACAGATGCCTGTGTTCATCTCTGATGAACTGATTCTGAGGGTTTCTAATTATCACCTTTTGAGGGCACAGTTGTAGGGCAGCAGCCTTTGTGTAACAGCTGAACCTCCTGCAGATATTCAAAGCTCACTACAGTATCCTGCTGCCAAGCTTCAAAGTCACACCTCATCATCACGGCACCTGAAAAGTGGATTATGGAATGACCTTCTCCATAGCCTCCGCTTCACCTGAACCCTCACCCCCAGCCGTTAGCTCCGGTCACCCGGTGGCAGCGAGATGTTGAAGTTCATTCTGACCTTGTGGTTTGGCCTAGAAGTGAAAAGCTGTCCTGTAACTGGCATGAAGGGCAACGGTAGTTTATCAGGATTATTAAAAGGCAGCAGTAAATCCTATCACTGTCAGCCTGCGGCCAGCCAGATCCCACAGGAGTGCTAACGAGCCAACAGAAGACTCAATCAGCCTGTCCTGCTGTTTGCAGTGTCTGGTTAGGATACATGCTGATAGGCTGTCTCACTTTACCTTCTCCAAGTCTATTTACCGTGGAACCCCAGGAAGACTAGCAACCACTTTGTTGGAGCTAATGTGGATCCTAATAATAAAGAATACAGAACATCTACTCCTTATAGTTTGATCTGTTGTTCCTGTAATATTGAACCAAGGTGGCAAACTCTGTTCTCCTGTGACCACCACTAGAACTCTAGAGTGAACATATCATTGTGGGCTGCAAGATGGAGCGGTGGTTAGCCCGTTGCCTCACAGCAAGAAGGTCGCCGTTCGCATCCCGGTGAGGACACCCGGGATCTTTTTGTGTGGAGTCTGCATGTTCTCCCCGTGGGTTCTCCGGCTTCCTCCCACAGTCCAAAAACATGTTGAGGTTAATTGGTGATTCTAAATTGTCCGTAGGTGTGAATGTGAGTGTGCTTGGTTGTCTGTCTCTAAGTGTAGCCCTGTGATAGACTGGTGACCTGTCCAGGGTGGCCGCTGCCTTCACCCTGAGTCAGCTGGGATAGACTCCAGCCCCCCATGACCCTAGTGAGGATTAAGCGGTGTATAGATGATGGATGGATGGATGGACATACCATTGTACAAGTGGCCTTCATATGTGCCTCCTACTTAGCACTGGTCCTTATTGAAAGTTGTGCACTACAGTTAAACTGACATATTAATTGACAGCAGCTCGGTGTCTAGAGTATAAGACATGTTGTCTTTTAGTAACAAAAAACTGGCTCCAGTCCAGTATTCATTTATTTCAGTTCAGTTTAATAACAATAGTAGACTCATTAATGTGTGTTCTTGTAGAAGAACACATGCTTTTATCTCAGTAAACCATACAGTGCAAAACAAAACATTAAAAAAAAGAAAATATAAACTGTAACATCAAACAGTAAGTAGGTTGGTCAGACTCCCTTTATTCATGCAGGCTAAAAAATCTCAAAAATCAACAGATGGATTGCTGTCAGATTCGGTACAGATATGTATAATGGTCAGAGGATGACTCAAGAATAACTTTTTATCTAGTGCCACCAGCAGGTCAGAATTTCATCCTATTCCATAAAATACATAAAAAATCTACCCCAGTTTTAATTTCACTAAGAAAAACTGATGGAAAATGTTTTTTATCACAATGAAACCAGAACTAAAACTAAGTTAAAATAACATTTCAAGACAAAAGCTTCCATCAAATTAAAACCAGTCGCATATTTTAAACACAGACAAATTGACAAATCAACTAAATACTGATTGAATGCAAAGTTATTAAGAAAGCTGCTGTGACTGTGGACTGACACACGGCAGCACCTCATCAGTAAAAAATCCCTCCTCTTGTTCAGTAGATGTATCAGTTTGACCTGTTTTACTGTTATTTAGAAGCACTGTGTGTCTGTCAGTAACGCTGTCTGATGTTAATTCATCCACTGAACTGCCGACAGGTTTGAAAGGCATGTTGTCATACAAAAAGTTCTCAAAGTGACACTCTTCTCTAGAGCCAGAAACTGTGAAAACAAAAAGAATTGTCAGATTTTCTCATTTTACTAATCAGTGTGATGATGTGAAAATTAACCAAATCAATGCTTCAAATTGGGATCTTGTATCGAAATCACTTTATTCCACGTCTCATTACAATGTTTGCCAAAACTAAATTGCTTTAAAGAGATTCTGTAAAACTGTGCAGAACCGAGAAGCCATGAGTGACTCAGCTCATGTGACAAAAATGAGGTGGCTTTTTGTTTGCTGCAGCTGTGTTTACGCAGAGCAGAGGAGATAAACATGGAAACTAGAGAGATTGAGAACAGAACAAAAACATGCTTAAACAATAAAATAAATACAGCATGGTTCAGAAACAGTACACAGAGGAGCAGGTTGTTGGAAGATACATTGAGCATGGTGAAACATGTCTCTACAGATGTACGTAAAATACGGGCGTACGTTCTCATTATTTAGTGCATTATTAGTATGTTATGTTGAAAAAATAAAAGAACAGTTCTCTCTGCATCTAGCCATGATTGTGCTCTTTCCATAGAGGTGCAGGATTTTATTCTGCAGTGAAAAATGAGCCCACAGTGAGTAAAAATGTCCATCCATCCATTATCGATACACCACTTAATCCATATTAGGGTCATGGGGGTCCTGGAGTCTATCCCAGCCGACTTAGGGTGAAGGCAGGGGACACCCTGGACAGGTCACCAGTCTATCACAGGGCTACACTTAGAGACAGACAACCAAGCACACTCACATTCACACCTACGGACAATTTAGAATCACCAGTTAACCTCAACATGTTTTTGGACTGTGTGGGAGGAAGCCGGAGAACCCGGAGAGAACCCACGCTGCACGGAGAGAACATGCAAACTCCACGCAGAAAGATCCCGGGTGTCCTCACCGGGACGTGATCTGGCCACCTTCTAGCTGTGAGGCAACGATGCTAGCCACCGCTCCACCTTGCAGCCCTGAGTGAAAATGTGACAGCAGTAAAAAAAAAAACAAAAAAAAAAACCTAACAAAAAACACCCAGTTGGGGTTCAGACTATTAAACTCTAAAAAATACAAAAATAATTAGACAAGAAGCAGCAACAAGGCAGATGAGACAAACTTTTTCTGTTGTGGATTTGATCATTTGCCATAAATTCCAAACAAATGTTTATAGTATATCATTATTTTGAAGCTCCTTCTTCTCCATGCCATAATACAGATTCGTCTTTGGGGGAACTTGTTTCTTATGAGAAACTTAATGTCAGTCCAAAAGATTCTTGTGTAGGTGAAGCTCCAGAAGAGATGCGTTGCAAAAGACACAGACTAATGATTTGTTGGTGTTATTGTCACGTTTATGTGTTCTGCAATGTGACATCAACAACTGTACCCAAGTACTTTCACCACCTCTGATGACTGCTTTCAAAAAAACGTGGTCACATTTATGTGCTGTTTTCTAAAGAAAGATGAAAACAGAATTTGTTTTCGCTGAGGCTTTTTGCTGCTCCTTGTGTTAAAAATATATTTAACATTTAAGAAGTTTGACTACGTGAAAAAACAGAAGTGTAGAAAAACATGTTCCTCATGGTTAATTTTACTAAATGGATTGTTTAGGTGTCAACATTAGTTCAGAAAATGATCCCAAGCACTGGCCCAAAACTTTGAACAACGACACAGGCTGGGTCGCTGAACTGCAACAACACATCGCACCGACTCTACCTTGACTATTCCATCTGTCGGTTTGATACGACTGGCGAGTCAACTCAGATTTTATTCTCACATTAATGGACCAGAGCATTATGACCACCTGCCCAGTTTGTTGGTCCGTCACCTGCTGGCAATCCGCTCGGCTACACTGAGGCCTGGACTCCACAAGACCTCTGAAGGTGCCCTGTGACTTTATGACACCAAGACGTCAGCAGCAGAGCCTTAAAGTCCTGGAGGTTGCAACGCTGGGCCTCCATGGATCGGACTTGTTCCAGCACATCTCCCAACATCATATGACTGCTTCATGGATTTGCCCCTCCTGGGACCGCTGATGGTAGATGCACCAGGAGCACGACACAAGCCTCGTCTGGTCGTATCGATCTGACTCTTGTCAGCTTGGCTTGTGTCTTCACACCTGCCTGTTTCCCCCACAGCCTGTAAATTTAACCAATTGTTCAATGTGCCGAACTTGACACGCACCATTATTACAACATAGTCTGTTATTATCTTGATTTTTGGTGGGGTCATAATATTTTGACTCATTGCTGTACAGCCTAGTGTTAGAAATCTGCCTCATGGAGCTTTACAATCTGTACAGCAGACTAGACACCATCTATTCATAGAGTCTTGATGAGGAAAAAAGTTAGAAGAAACCTCAGAAAAAGCAACAGAAGTGGGATCCCTCATCAAGGACGGACAGACACACTAAAGCTCCCACTGGCCAAAAAGAGAAACCCAATTCTTTTTCCAGCAGCAGAGGCAGTGCAGCTTAATGTTATTTGTAATGTTAGTTGTGCTAAATGAACATCCAAAGAGAGGCCGACTTTGATTGGTGGTTTGTTTCTGCTTTGGCTACACAACATTTCTTACTTTGCTGGTTTTGTCAATACTGTTCTGCTAGAAGAATCATGATTGGTCGAGCAGTTTCATGCGGACGATTTATTTACATTTAGTTATGTAGGATTCTCTGCTCATTACCTTGCACAGTGGATTGCTAAAGAGGATCACTGCCCCGGGGGATGTTATCTCAGTCCCACTGTGAGGAGCAGCAACCACCCACTGATAGAAGGGCCTCATTTTACTGCTAATTCTCTCTAACCTCTTTCGAAAAGGGGTTTGAGATCTGGCGATTTGTTCTCTTTTTGTGCACCGATCTTGGATTTCAAATGACACGGAGAAGGAGCAGAATAGACAGAAATCAAATGAGAATACAGTGGATGTTATGCTGATTGTCAAAAGCTCCCCTGAGCCCCATTTTTTGGGGACAAAGCTGTAAGAGTTGATCTCAGATTGTCTCTGTTGGACATAAAGCAGCAGTATGTGGCCACTTAAATACGTCTTTGCCTTCAGAAAGGCCAGGTTTTTCAGAAGTTCTGGTTTAATTCTCCACAGGGGTTGGACTGTAATTTAAGAATTTAGTCACGCAGTTCATGCTGATTCTTTGGCAGCCTGTTAAAGGAGTAGTTGGATATAAGAAGACTGATACCACTCTAATGCCTGTCCATTAATGCCCACACTAGCATTGGATCTGTATTGGCAGATACCCTGAGATGAGTCGTGAGAGGAAAGAGTTGGATTTTATGAGGGGTGCATTGTACTTTAAATTCCAATAACACTGTCAATCCTGTCAATTAAAGCTAGACCCATAAACCCTATGGGCCAATACATTGGACGATACTGGCAGCATCTACGTTCACTGCTCCAAATAATGAAGGATATGCTTAAACCACTTGTCAGATCCCTGTTAGCACAATATTAAAGTTGAAAATCTTTATTGATATACACTGTGTAATTCAGTGAGAACAAAATGATGTAAGAACGGTCAGTGAAAACCTAAATTATTAACCCGCTGAGGGGTGGATTCAAAATCACACCAAAAATCAAAGTGAAAAATTTAAATCACAGGCTGATCCAACTCTCGCAAATTTCATCCCAACAACTGGTAATGTGGCTCAATAGTGTGCAGACCTCCCATGTGCCTGTCTGCCCTCGGGACAACATCTGGACATGCACGTGAAGAGACGGAGGGCATCCTGGGGGATCTCTTCCTTGTGAGCTCCTGGACAGCCTGTGGTGCTACTTGACTGCGTCGGATGCACATAATGGCCCAGAGGTTCTCAGTTGGCTTCAGGTCCAGAGACCGTGAGGGCTTTCATGGCATCAGATATCTGTCCTGCTGCTGGGTTGTTGCCCTCCTGCGGCCTCCATGCTCTTCAGACTGTGCTAGGAGGCTGGAAATCGTTTTGCATACTGATGCTGATGTGCCATCCTAGAGGAACTAGTACCAGCAGTCATGAGGGCACCAGCAAAATGCAAAACTAAACTAAAGTCAGTAAGGACAGATAAGGACAGAGAGGCCAAACCATTCCGTTTTTGGAGTTGCCAGCTCTTATTTTCACCAAAGCAGGTGAAATTGATTCACAATCACTGTACTTCATAACTGGACAGATCGATATCCCAAAAGTTTACCTGAGTTTGTGTTGTACTGTGATGAATGAGTGTTCCCTTAATGTTTTTGAGCAGTATATTTTTCAGCCAGTCGGGTAACTCCAAATCTACAAAGATATTGTTTGAGAATTTGATCGGAGCACTAAGAGAAGTTTCCTGGCCTAAGCATGTGTTGCTCACTACATGTCATGTTCACAAACCCACATTAAAGGTTTTTTTGGCTACCAGGAAGCATTGGAAACTTTTCAACTCATTAAATTGACATGATGACATAGCTGACATTGTTATTTACACACCCAGCTGCCACATAGCAGTGGTAACATCCACTTGGAGTCATGTTTGCATCAGCCTAAGTCTCATATTCTCTCGTTTGATCTGTACCAAGTTCTCTAGAATAATGCCAGATGTTCCACTGTTTGTACCAACTGTGTGTGTCTGATGTTTGGTGCTGGACATCATTCAAGGTGTCAGTTAAAGCTGGTTTGAGGGATCTTCATGGTTTCAGGCCAAAAAAAGAATGAACAAGACACATACGTTGTTTCTTAAACGCTGAAATGTCAACATTCACTTCAAAACTCCTGAACTGTCGATTAAAGTGAATTATCGTATGAAAAATGACAGGCCCTATTTTTCTGATTTACAGAAATGTGAGTTATAAAGCGCAGAATCTCAAATTTACCTCAACCTGCCTTCTAGTCTGTCCAGTATCCAACAGCACCCATCTTTAACTCTGATAACACCACTAAAATATAACTTTTACAGAAGTTGAAGTCTACTGTGGTGTTGTTTAGACTTTTAAACACCATTGGGCGTTGCACTTCTGATGTGCTGAACTGAAATTTACCTTAAACTAGTTACACAATCTTTTTTTCCCTGCACTTGTTTTCTTAATAGAAAGAGGCAAGAAAACCATCTCATGCAAGATGCACAACATAATACAGTCGAGTGCAGTTACCCTGCAAGAAGTGCAGTCGTTATGTCACCTTTAATGTTGCATTTTTGCAAATTTTCCAAAGCAGTTTGGATACGAGGCGGTCAACCGGTCCTGTTGGGTTTCACGACTTTCATCTCAAGCAACCATTTCTGTCGCCTCCCCCCATGGTCGAGTGTTTGTACTGATTGTGTATGTTCGTCACAGATGCTCCATCAGCGCTCCCACCGGATTTTCGTTCCAGCTATTGATTTTTGCTGTCCATTGAATCCCGCTTCATGGCTTCATAAATTTCTTGGGCATATGAGTGCTTGGACAGGTTGGAGATTAAAGTGGAATATCTCGGGCTCCTTCTTACCAACCTAACTGACATTAAGCAGCTCTGCCTCCTGGATGCTGCTCTAGATTGATGTTTAATGAGACTCATCATATATTGTTCAGTCAGGTGAAGACTGGCATGCATATAGATCTGTAGGAAATGCACGTTTTATAGCCTCACATAACAGTTAGGTTGCACTTTTTTTCAAGGGTAAAGTATTATGTTGGTAAGTAACGTATTTAACCTCCTGTAACGCTAATTATTGTGTAGTTTGAATCGATCCCAGGAGACAGGTTTTATGTGGAGAAGCAGTAAACAATGTGAGGATAAAAAGAGGTCACATCTTTTGTAATGTATAGTGTTTAAAAGCAGCACAGCCTCATTTGCTGTATTCATACTGTATTTTGAAGTGTCTATTTGCAGTTGTGTTGCCCGTTCTAGTGCTTCGTGCCTCCTCATATTTCTTCAGATACGCTCTTGTTTTGCTTTGAATGACAGTGTTTATCCGGCTTGGTGGATCCTAAATCATGTGCTTCCTTGAGTGAGCGAGCTTGTTTTTCTCCTGATGGAGGTGTGTATCATTCAGGGTTTGCAGTTTATTGTCAGTGTTTTAAAAAAAAAAAGACAGATCATGATTGTTTGCCGCCCAAGTTTTCATAAAGTCTGAACTTTTGAACGTCCGAGTCGTGTTCATAGTTCAGACAAAACAGCAGCTCTCTGGGAAACGTCAGAGGAGATAAACAAGCTTTATTCTGACAGGTGAAATGACAGGCTGCCGAAATACTTGTTGGAATACAGCAGGTATAAAAAGAAATGACACCTGTGACCTAATGTTTGGGGTTAGCTGGTTACACAGCGAGTTGATAGCAGATGCCAAAGCGAATGAGGTTCGAGATCATTTCGGTGTGTCAGACTAATCTGCCTTATATTCATGTTATTGCTTTTAACTAAATCGGGTTTAGTCGGTCTAAAAGATGACGCTGCTCCAGTTCATAGACTGTATAAAAGATGGACGTAGCTACCGTGACGTCACCCGTTGGTTTCTGCACTGAGAAAATGAAGCCAGGGTTTTGCTACTTCCTGGTTGACATCTTGGATTTTTGGAGCCAGTGACGCAAAAATCGTCGGAGGGGGGCGGAGCCATAGGAGCAGCGATTGGTCAGACAGATTGAGAGGCGGGCCCTCTCTGCCCGCCCACATTTACCGCCTTCTGCTCGCTTCGTCTGACTGTCAATCAAGCCAGCCACGCCCCTTGCCCCGCAAAATGTTGACAATTTCTTAAAAATTCAGTATTGATTTATTTTCAGATTGGCCACCAGATCTCTGGACTTGACCATGAAAACTAATTTTTAAAAATATCCTGAGCTGGAGGAATGCGGTATTTCATGAACTGTGATCACTTCTTTTCCAATTCATGTCTATGGGAGCCAGGGCTTTTTGGAGCCAGGACTAGCGGACGTAGTGATATTGCAGGTTTTTGACACTTCCGGGTTGGCTTCATTTTTCAGGGCCGGTTGCTACGTCCATCTTTTATACAGTCTATGCTCCAGTTATGCCACAGCTAACGCGGTTTTAGTTAGCTAGCTGTCAGTGTCAGACTCTGAAGCTTTTGGCTGTGCACTTCACGAGCCTTCATCTCAACTAGCAGTCGTATTGATTTAACGTTGACTTGTGCTGCTCCGTGGACTGTATGCTCTCTGCTGCAGTGCCACATTGTTTGGTTTTACAGCTTCTTTTTTTTTGTTTGTTTTGCAGAATTTTCATGAAACCAGAGACAAGTAATTTTCTTTGACTGATTTGAACGGATGTGACCCTTTAGGGTTTTCTCCCCAGTGTCAAGCTCTAGATAAATGGAAAGAAAAATATCTCTTGTTTGGATCTCGACATCTGTGATTTTGTTTTGGTTCTGCTATACCTTAAGCCAATTAAATTAGTAAATGATTAGTTTTCTGTGTCCTTATTAGTGCTGCCATGTTTATTCAGTTCGGGTTCAGTTGGCTGACATTTTCCAGCTTCAAAAAAGTAACTTTTGCGGCTTTTCTCTGTTTTGATGTCACTGTGCATTTATTATTTGAGGGTTTTGAACTGTTGGTCAGACAAAATAAGACATCTGAAGGCAGCTTTATGGGCTGTGTGAAGTGTTTTCTGACATGTGTTGACTGAACAAGAAGACAATTAATTGAATAATTTAGAGATAATGATGAAAATAACATCTTACATCAGAGACGTGTTTGCTGTCAACAGCGATCAGGCTGCAGGATGTGTTTTCCACTGGCTCCGACCTTGTTAATTTGAGCCCTGCGAGCTGAAGAACTTGCAAAATGTGCAGAACTTCAGTTGTTTTTCTGGCTCAGAGCAAGTTAATACGTTAGTCAGTTAAGCTGAAACTGTATTTAAGAATTAATCATTGCATTGTCAGTACACTAAATCCTACACAGAATACTTTCACTGAGCTCTCTGCACTTGTGGTTTAATCGTCCTTTATGTTTTTGCCAGTTTGTTAGGTTTTAAATGGGTCGTCCTGCCACGCTGGTCAGACACTTAGAGCCTGGCAGGAGTCATTTAAATGTGTTAACTTGAAAAAGAAACACCCTGTGTCCAAATAATCTTATGCATCCAAAATCTGCGCATGGCTACAGTTTAGATAATCATCCCATTAACAATTATTTGCGGAGCCTTGCCACACTGCGGTCTTCACTCCCTGTGTTTATCTGGACGAAATGTGTCCTTTCCATCTTGTTGACAGCTGCTGCAGCAGACACTGTGAATATCTTTGGCCTCTGTGTCGCGTTGTCTGGCATCGCCTCTTCATGGCAGCGTTTCACCAAATATGGCTGCGTACTGCATATGTCCCATCCCTATATTCACAGTTCAATCACAGATCTAACACAAATGTAACCTTATATGACATTCAAATGGATTGGCATGTCTAACTACAAGGGCTAACACCAGCCAGTTGCACAAGATATACGTTTTTATAATGCTGCCTGAGACTTGTTTATATCACTGCTGTTTGAAAACACAGCAGTAAATCGATCTATGTGTGGATCATAATCACCGAATAAAACCTCGATATGCTGACATTCAGAGATGAATGACTAAACAGGAATTTCATCTTAAGGCGAGCTCTCTACAGACTAATTCATAATTCTGGCAGTGTTAATAACGTCACTCGTATTGTCACGCTGCTCTCACTGGCAGTAAAAGATAAAGTTAGCATGAATAAATTTCATCTATTTATTTCACTTCTCTTTGAACAGAAAAACAGCTAGCGTGGACAGATAAAATTAATGTCTGCTGGAGGGCAGTCCAACAAGCTGTAATTGCAAAATGTATTTGTTCAGTAAGTA
>NW_007578182.1:362400-370555 GCF_000690725.1 Stegastes partitus
GAGACTATCAGGCTCTATTTAAGGTCTACATGTGTGCACTTTGTTGCTTGTTACATACATTTGAATGGTGATGAATCTGTTGTCAATTTTAAAATATTGTTCACGAGAGAGATTGACAGATGAATTGGTGCGATGTTTGCAGTGATGCAGATGCTGTGCTGGTCTGTTGTGGTGCCAAAAGAAGAAACTGTTGATTTACCCATCAATCTACATTTCTACCCTCAACAAGAATGAGATTATAACAAGCGGAGGACATCAGTTTCTTCTGACGGGTCTCTGGGCTCAGCCTCAGAGATAGACTGAGAAGCTCAGTCATTCGGGAAAAGCTCAGAGTTGAACCACTGCTCCACCAAATTGAAAGAAGACAGTTGAAGCTGTTCGGTCAGCTGTCTATGACACGTCCTACGTGATTGGTTTGTCCAACCTGAAGAAGACTTCAAGCCTTATGTTTCTCAACTTTTACCCCTATAAGACAAGGATGGGAGAGGGAGGTCTGTGCAACGAGTGACCCTGTGACCCAGATCTTGATAAGCATCAGATAATAGATGGATGTTTGTTAATGATCATGGATGTTGCTGTTTTGCATTACCAAAAGCATTATGCATCAACAAAAACCTCCTGCAGTGTGGCGAACAATGCTTCCATCCCAGTACCCTTGTTGTTATATTTGCAAGATGTTTCTACTGTTGTGAGGTTCTTCCACTGCCCAGTCAGACCACTTGCCCAAGAGGAGTTTATCTGAGCTCACATTTATTTAATGAGAAAATCTCTTGACTCTTGCAAACGCAGATGAAAGACTTGGTCGAGCTTATTAGTTGTTTTTATTATTATTTCCACATAGTAAGCAAATACATCAAATCAGCTGCATAGCTGTGTTTATGTCATGAATAATATTAGTGAAAGGATATGATATTTAATCCTCAGAACCACAAGCAGTTTCTGGGTCTTTTCCTCTCCTGTTACATTTCAACTCAGTGTGGGCTCATTGTTCACTGCAGTATAAAGTCCTGCCCCCCTATGGAAACAGGACAGCCATGGCTAAAACAAAAACCAAAAAAATCTGGAGTTAACCTGTACAACATGCATGATGCTACATGTGAAGTGTAAAATCTGGCAGTTCTGTCAGTTTTTACAGTTTCTTATTCTGGTAAATTTGCGAGATCTTGCAAATACTTCAAGCCTTTCATACCTGCTGGCAGGGTTCAGAGCTTAGACAGTCAAAGAGCCCAAAGTTTGTTTAAAGAGTCTGCAAACTTACAAAACAGGAAGTCCATACCAAAGGGGATTATTCTCTTCCACAGAAAACCCTACCTGAATTGTTAGAAGTCTAGATTTGTCTTCAGTTTTTTTTTTTGATGTCACCATGTAAAACATTTGCATGACACCTGCCTAGCAGCTCATCTGATGGGCCCGACACTGACAGATGATGCAAATAATCTCATCAACATCTGGGCTATAATATACTTGATTCTTTCAGTGTTCAGCCAGATTATTGATGCCTACGGAGGCAACTGAGTGTTCAGATAATCTCAAACTAATATCAGTAATAATATTCACACTGAATCCAACATACTTCATTCATCCTGTCAGAAAACCAGCTTCTTGCTCCTGAAGCACCGCTGTGATACCGTCTGATTCCTGTTTCAGTGCACTCGCAGGAGAAGCGTACCTCCCATGTGGTTTAAGTGCACTGTGTGTTGCCATATTTCAGGACACACTTACCCACTACCTGAATGTGCACTTAAGTGCTCAGCGGTGACCCATTGTTAACCTGCCCAACAAATGTGCAGTAATCCCAGCTCCACACATGAAGATTCTTCAGCATTCGGAGCTCCTCTGTGCTATAAATTCGACTTTTAGAGAAGCCAAACTAAGTTCTTAAAGCACGAACATGAAAGATTGGAGCATCTCAGCCATTTTGACTCTTGAAATTTCAGTAATAAAAACACACACACACACACATGCAGTAACAGACACAGCTGATTGTGTGTGAAGAAACAGTAAAATGTTATTGATTGCTCCTGAATCGTCGTTGTGTCAGCGGCAGAGTTCTGTCTCGTATGATGTATTTGTGTTGCTGGAGAAATGGGAGTTTTGAAGGAGGCACAACCGAAAAAAAAGTGAGATATGAAGAAAAACGACGTTCTGGCTGCTGAGCAAAGTGCCAAGTGACCCGATCCTGATGGGGTCTGAGCGGGGCATGTGTGCGTCTGTGTGTGCGTTTGTAAGGGGTTAAGGGGGTGTTGTTGTCACGTTCTGTCAGCTCTCTGAAGGTTGTAGCCCAAAGGAATACCTGACAGCCATCTGGCGGTTGTTTTTCTTCGTGACATCACCCACACACACACACACACACACACACACACACACACACACACAAACTTTCACATGCAAAAGTTCAGACACACACATTTGCAAAGGCACACTGTGACATAGCCAGGAAGAAATGCAGTAGCTGCTCTTGATTTGAATAATTAACGTTTGTTTTGTAGCCTTCTGTGCATGTATTTCTTCGGCTATGCCCGGTGCGTGCTCTGAAAACAATTACACATCATATTTTAGTGCTGTTGTCTGTTGTTAAATGGCTTGAGCAGTAAGTATTTGTTGCAGTGTCACCTATCAGTTCATCATCTCAGAAGGAGTGTTCCAGTGCTGGATTATTTGAGGAATGATTCAACCTTTTCTCAGCACCATCTGTCCTTTGGATTGCATTACCGCCGCTGTTTGTTGGATCAAAAGTAATAAACTTCTTTAAAGAAAAGAAGAAAAAAAAGTAGTAAAAACCAAAAGTTTTAGCAGCAGCAGTATGTTTTTATGTAAATATTTGCAAATTTGATTATATGGGTGGAAAATCTGGCTAAAAGACCATATCTGTGTCTATAAAGGTATTATTATGTGCATGTATGATAGAAATACGATCTGTTGGGACAGACTAAAGATGGACAGCCGTGACTCGATAACCCGTCCTTTAACAATGTGATCTGCTGTGTGAACATCCAAAAATGTCCCGCATGCGCAAAAGAGGACACGATGACGTCACACACAGCGAGCATGCTCAGTGTTTACGGAAGTAAACCCGGATGGTGGCGGCGGCGGGGGAGTGCTGCTGCCGCCACCATTGGTTGGAAACCATTGGTCACCAGAAGTGTGACCGCTAACTAAACTAGCATCATCAGCCAAGTGTTGCCTGTGCGTTCCGGCCACCTCCACCCTGTTGGAGCGCTCCCCCGGGGTGGAAGTGTCCCCCCGACCGCACAGAGTAGTCTGATGATCATCATTAATTGGGCCTGAATATCCAGAGACCAGAAAGTGCTATTCGGACCAGCCCTACTGGTTATTCTAACAACTATGAACAATAAACATTAACAACAAATGAGCCTTCCAGCATCAAGCCCTCCTTGTATGTCGACCTCCGTCTTGACAATCCGACAGCTTTGCTATCCGACATAAAAGAAGGTTTTTAGTGTCGGATTATCGACTGTATATGATTCTCATTCATCCTGCAGATTTAGATGAACTTTAACTTGAATTAGTTGTGCATATGGTGGCACGAATACAAAGCTGATGCAAGGCTAAAGGCTCAGCTCACAAATCTCCTCATCCTTTTTTTCCACTTTGATTTTATTATGAAAGTTCTAACTGAAAGTAGTAACTCACATCTCCACTGCTCATGCTTCATTCAAATGTTGCTACTTGCAGCTGTTCATCCATCATGCTTCCTTCTGTTTACAATACTCATTGTGTGTCCAGTGAGTGTGTCGTTCTCTTGATTTAACTCCTGCTTCTCCATCTTGGACTGCAGTTGGTGAAGGCAGTTGAGGATCTCATCAGACTTGATGGGGTCCTTGTTCTGTTCTGCTGCCTGAGATTGCTGTGCAAGAACCACTTCTCCACCTGCTGCAGGTTCTGTTTGGCTCACAGCGGATCTCCAGAGCAGAACAAGGACGACTGTCAGCAGTCCGACACAGTGGAGTCAGAGACTGTCTGCTTGATGAGAGACTCGCTTAAGAGACCTGTCCAGCCTGCTTGGAGGGAAATGCCAGATCTGACAGACTGAAGGCTGAAGGCTAACTGGTTAGCAGTAACTGAAAATGAAATACTTCGATAAAGCGCCTTCAATGATGCGATCTGCAGGATTCCTCTGAAAAGCAGCTCATGTGCCAAATTCAGATCATCAGATTGCCTACCCACATTGGATCGATTGGCAAGAGTGTGTCCAAGCTAACTCTTACCCACATAGAGAGCAGTTTGAGTGTCAGTTAAACGTCTGATGTCGCTTTGCAGGCTCAGGATGGCTCAGGGCTCAACAAGTTTCCCGTGGACCAGTATCAGAACTCGTGCCACCTGTTCTCGATCCTGGAGGCGCTCCTACAGAAATCAAAGGTATCGTGCAGGCTGGAGGTGGGATCGGAGCAGATGGCCTTCTTGAGTCACTTGGAACAACGCGCCTTTCTTTTGTCAGATGAGTTTCCCTTGTTTTCCATCCGCATGTGGAGGATCGGAGGTCTCCTCAAGTCTTCAGACTAAAAAGATGCACCCAAGTGAGAGTCAAACAGCTGACTGAGCAGCATCTGTAGAACATGGCGCTGTGGCTGGGTGCTTGTAGAACCATCATACTGACAGGATAGTATAATCTTCAAATTTAGTTCAAGGATAAGACTGGCAGTGTTATGTGTTTATTTCAACAAATCCCACAAGAAGGTCAAAGCAACAGTTAAGGCTTCCTCAGAACCATGTGTGTCGGACATTGTATCATAGGAAACACACATCAGCTCCACTGTCACACTAATGTCTCAAATTAATACACTGAAATCAATCCTGCAGCTGTTTCCCATTCCTTATTTAGACATTTACTTTTGTCTGCATGCACATACATATTTGCAGTTTTTTAAAGATTTACACCATCAAAAGTTAAAAGTTAAAAGACAGACTTACACCAGTTGATTCTGCACAAAAATCAAAAAAGCCTGATTCTTAAAGAAGTGTAAGTTTCAGATTTTTTCTACAGTAATATGTCAGAGTCTGAACACATGTCAGCTTATACTTGCTGTATGATTTATTACAAGTCAAGAAATTTGGGGTTTGGAAAGAGAACATGCAAAGCAAATGTGACGACAGCTTTTTTCAGTGTTTCACTGGACTTTACTACACAAGCAGCACACAAGATTTATTACAAAACGTATTTAAGATCCACAATTACATCACTGTCAGTGTTGTGATAGACTATAATAACTCAGAGCAACACGTATTTTTCTCTTTTAAAACTTTATTGGAGTTTATGTTTTCCATGTCAGTAGAAAATATTTGATGAAAGAAATGTTTATACTTGAGGCATCCTTGTTTTTTTATTTCAAATATCTTAATACTCCTAATTGGTTTGAAACTGCACAACAGAAAAATAAATCCAGATATTTTCAAATAGCTGTTCATCATTCATTTTGTCATTAACTGTATCTGTAATTGAGAAAAATCAAATCATTCCACAGCTGACATTAAATCTTTAAGCTTTGTTCTTCCAGTTTGGTCGTGATCGGATGTTGGACGTTGAAATGTTGTTTTTAATTTACTGATGACATTGAAATGATCTCTAAAAGCCCCCAAATCACTAATAACTCTTGTTAAGTCCGAATAGTTTTGATTTCTCCTGGAGTTGCTTTCTTCAGTGGATCAGTTTGGCGCACCAACAAAGGCCTGTTTGACTTAAGTGAGTAATGACTCTGGTTCTTAGAGTCACTCTTTACCGTGGATGTCAGAGCTGCTGGTGCTTTGCAAACAGGAGATGAGTGTTTTCTTTTATTTTCAGTGCATTTGTAAATTCCACAGAAGCGTTTCAGGTTATTGACTGTTTAGGAAAGTGTTGAAACTTTAAGGATAACATAATAAAAATGTGTACGATTAGTCCCGACTTTTAGAGATGATTTGATTTCTGCAGTGGATTGACTTGGAATTGATTAGATGTTTTCTGCTTTGACATAATTTAGACGTCATATTACAAACTGTGAGATGCAATGAAGCTCTTAATCATTACCTTCTGGTGCTTTTTTTGGTTATTGTTCCTTTCTGCTAAATCCGACAAAAACGTTTGAAACATGTGTTATTATTTACAGACTGGAATGACAGGAATCAATTAGTTTTCAACTTTTACACTATTTCCATCTATTTTTCTTCGTATAAATTCTGTAGTTCAGCTTCTTAAATTTCATGGGTTTCTAATTTCTTTCCTCCTCTGTGACAGTAAATTGAATATCTTTGGGTTGTGGACAAAACAAAGCATTTAAGGGCGTCATCTCAGGCTTTAAGGAAACACCCATCAACATTTTTCACAATTTTCTGACATTTTAAAGTCTAAACAACCAGTAAAGAAAATGATCAATGGATTAATCAACAGTAAAAATAAGTGTTAGTTGCAGCCCCAGATTAATTACTGATACCTCTTAAGACCACATTTATTCTTGGTTCACCTCGCTGCAAAAACAGACAGAACAGAGGGAGAGGTTGTGACCACATTTTGCTCAGACATTAACCCTATTCAGGACTTTTGGGGTCTTGTGGACCCCGGGCCATTTGGTTTAGGTGACAGGAATTGTTTTTTTTTATTTTTGAAGGTTTTTTTTTTTTAAGATATAAAAAGAGGGACATTTGTCATGCACTGGGAACCAAAAATACGTCAACTTATCAGAAAATGTATATAACATAGTATAAACGTCTATAATGAACACCAACAAATATTTTGCACATATTCTTTCTTGGGGTCCAATGGACCCAGAAAGACCTTCTACGTACGGCACCATGAAAGTCCTGAATAGGGTTAAACTGGTGATGTTCTTCTTGACGAAGCCGTCTGTGCTGTAAGTGAAGACGGTTTGTTTTACCCTGGAAATGATCCACTTTAATCATATATGTCTGTATAGTGATAACTTCCATTTTTCAAAAAATATATTTTATTAAATTCCCTTAACGTCTTCCCTACATGGATGTAAACTGCTACTTGGCAGAAGCGTACAACCATGAGGTGTTAATTCTAGTTGATGAAGATCTGATACTTTATTGTAAAACATGTTGTGTCGTAATTTCCTAAAAAGAGCAGTGTCCTTACTGCATATCGATGTTTGGATGCTCATCAGTTTAGATATTGTCTGTAAATGTAGATGACATGTTTTCTTACACCATAAATGTGTGAGGATTTGGCAGTGTTTTATTTCCACCCTGAGTGAGACCCGCAGGCTTTGTGTCAGGCTCCAGACACCACCACCACCACCAGAGGGTACAGAAGAAGCATGTGTGTCGCCTGACAGGCGAAACGTGCAACAAAAAAAGTCAAAGGACTCACAGCTGCTGGTTCAACTTGTTGCTTTGAGATCATGGTAAATATCAAAGCTGGCTCACACGAGTGTGTCAACATTTGTACCAACTCCTTTCTCTGGTCTGGATTCTGGCAGGGATTTAAGAAAGGAAAATACTGGGGGCCAGAAATAGGACTTTGAGAAGTGAGAGGAGGCACACACCCCCCATCACAACGGAAATCACCCCCTGACTTGTACTAGTAAGAGGTGTTGTAATGGAAACTAGAGCAGCTTCCTTTTGCTCACTGATAATGTGTGTTGTCATCGTTCTCTGCTTCTTCCTCGCTCGGTGTCTGCAATAATGATTTGGACATGAGTGCAGCTAAACAAGTTTCCTGGTACGTCATTCATTACCAAAGGCTCACGGGTCCCCGCTGCGCCGATAGCCATCGCTCCTATTGTGTCTGCTTTGGGTTTTGGTCCCTCTCTGTCTGCCATCTCCTCATCTTTCATATCCTGTTGAGAGCAAAGCAGGGATAGGGCGCGCTTTAAAAAATAAAAATGGACTGCTCATACGTGCGCTGATGGTTAATGTGCCTCCGTGGAGAAGGGAATCTGTCTCATCATGCGTGGGACTGACGGGCCCGGGCATGGCGGGTTGCGTCATCAGCAGAGAACCCCAGCGAGAGCCTCAGCATATGTGCATAAGCTCTTTCATCAGTAGAGGTGATTACATTTGGATAAAAACCAACCTATCACTGCATTTATAACAAGAGGAGAAGACGAGAAGTGGGGCTGGTCTGAACTTTGTGTTTTTTTTAGATCATTAGTGCAAAAGGCTCTTGCACATTTAGTTGTCCTTGTGCTGATACAGT
>NW_007578182.1:371509-395583 GCF_000690725.1 Stegastes partitus
AACTGCTTCACCAGAACAACATCGGTGGTGCGTTGCATTCAGCAAGCACCAAGTTATCACAGAAACTATCTTTCCCTGCTCTCTCTGTCATTCAGGGTGCACATAAGAGCACATTGCCTGTGTTCTGGTTCCAGTAGTCGGGTTTAAAAACAACATGATAAAAGAAAGCTGTGTCTGTAATTCAATGAATCATATAAAAAGCACAAAACAAACATCTTAATCATCTTTACGCCTAAAACAATCTAAGCTAAATTTAAAAAGCTGATTGCTAAGTAAAGCCTTTGAGTAATTTTGCAGTTAATAGTCTGAATAGTTGATTATTCGTTTCAATAACTGTGTAGGTGTAGCGAGGACAGAGCGTCTCTTTTGGTCTTTACTTCATGTGGGGTTATTTGAGAATAACATCTATTCATGGTCTTATTTTTGAAAGCATCCTCATTTTATTTTAAGTGCCTCAAACAAACAACTTTAGGAGCCCCTGCATTAGAGCATCAAATCTATTAATACAATGATAAAAGTGGACGTATTCTGCAAAATCTACCTTTCCGTTGTTTTTGAACTTCAAAATTCATCAATCAAAACGTGTGTGCCAAAGCTCGCCGTTCAGGTTTGCAGCTTGTTGTGACATTTACCACCAGATTTCTGCTCGATTGTTTGCCCACAGGTCAAATCTGTGTGGGGAGCTGCAGAGCTGAGACACAATCAGAAATGGTAGAAACTTTAGGAGCGAATGAAAGCCAGTAAAAGCAAAAAACAACTTTGTGTTTCAGTGCAACCGAAACTCAGCCGATGTTAACGTCTGTTCGCTTCTCTCCTTCTCTCTGTGCTCACATTAACTGCATTTCAGTACAGCCTAATTCCCTAAATTCTCATTTACATATTGTTCTGTTTCTGTTGTCAGACAGCAGAACAAGAATGAAACAGTGACTGAAAGGCAGCGCATTAGCTGGCCTTCACGTCAGAGCCGTTTGCAGGCTGCAGCTCTGGCCCACTGAACTAATGGTTTTATAACTATGACGTGTATGATATGTCTGAGAAACTCAACCAACACATAAACCAAGGACAATAGCTGTGCTGTGAACTCAGCGATGTGTCCGTGCAACATGATCAGAGCAAAAATTAGAAGCCACACATTATCTTGGTCTCACACACGTCTTCACGTCTACGTCGGCTGCCTCGCGGTCAGCTGTGCTGCTCCGCTCTGTCAATCACCGGACAGAGTCTTCTTCCAGAGAGAGGTTTGGGCAGCAGCAGCAGCAGCTTCATTGCATTTAAAACCACACATTGAAACAGCCCATTTAGAACAGGGCTAAAATCCAGGGGTATTCAGGCATGCTGGAATGAGCCATCTGTGCTGTATATTTTGAGCAGAAAATTGAGATACACATTTTGGGGACATGGGGACAAGAGGGGTATAACGCTGGACTGTTAAAATGGTTCCTAACAAATTCCCCATTTCCTCAGGTTAGGTAACATTTGCACAAAAAAAACAAAGCTGTTGTAAGACATAATGAACCTTTTTGACAAGATTTACTTTTTCAGTTGGAGCAAATGTGCTTTGAGTTGAAAGGTAACACACACGGGGGAGTCAAAATATCGATGTTCTTGGTTTTGGCCCTATCAGGGAATTTGCTGATAATACAAAATATAATATAAAACTTTTAGGAAAACCTACACACTATACTGTGTGTAAACTCGTTTAGTTTCAAGTCGTTTAAGGCCACGTTTACAAAAAAAAGATCTACGTTTTCAAAAATAACATTGTTCACATCAGATCGTTTTTAAAGAAATCTTCGTTTATACAAACCAGCATAAACACGTCGTTAAGAGCTGCTATGAGCTGCCAACCCTATAGGGGGCAGTGTAACGAGAAACATAAAGCCATGCTAGCCAATCAGACTGCTGGAAAAAACACAACAACGAATGCCACGAATTACTTCCTGTTACTTCAACGATAATAGCGTGAAGGTCGTTGGTTTGAACCGACAGAGAAGTTTAGCTACTCCTGAAAATACATGAAAATCTTGACTTTCTATCACAGTAGCCAAACTGTAAACATGGTCGCACACATGTTACGCTGATGACGCTCTAGTCGCATACTGTGACGTCAAACCCCGCCTCCTCTTGTCTACACACAAACATAAAGACAGAGTTTTTTTAAATCTCCACTTCGGCCTGAGTTTTCAGATGTGATCGTTTTCGGTGACTTGTAGCCTCATTTACATGTAAACCAAAGGTCCAAACACATTGAAATATCACCGTTTCTGCTACGTGTAAACACGGCCTAAGCGGAAACAGATTGAGTGTCCAGCAGGTCACTGGACAGTTTGAGCAAGAAATACCATAGTCATAATGAAAAGCACGAAAAAGCTTAAAACAAGGTACGAGAGCATAAATCAGTGAGGCTGTGAAGTGGCTTAGTGTGCAAAGCCCTGCAGAAACTGTGAGCAGATTGTGTAAATAATGCTTCACTAAGGCATATATCCACGTTCCCCCATCAGGAGTGGATGATTTATGAGCTTTCTGACTCCTAAATCTGCTCGACCTTGATTGATAGGAAATTTAATTTTCCATATGTTCAATCCCTGCTGTTAGAGATCAAAGATTTTTATTTTTTTTTAACGGCTAATATTGAAAGCAGTCCAGTTGTGTTAAGGTCAGCACAGCCTGTTATACTGTGTGGAGTTTGAGCCTTTTTTTTTTTTAGGTTGTACAGATTTTTGAAATAGAAAAAGAACAAGATAGTTTAATAAATTCAACACACGCCTCATGCCCGCCGTATTTTATTGAATAACATAAAAAGGAGCTTAGCAGCCAAACAAGTAAGAGGAAAATAGACTGCATGATGTATTCACCCAAACATATGGAAGGAGAATTGTATTTGCCTGAACTTGTGGGTGAATTGATTCAGAGAAACATGCATCACAATCCTTTGAGCAAGAGAAGAGGATTAAGCCTCTGCATGTCGGCGCTTTTTGGAATCAAAAGAGGTTTAAAGAGTTTTGAAAAGGGAATATAAAGAGACTTTTCCTTTCATCCATGAGAACTGGCTGATTTTTATGCCACTTAAGTTGATAAAGATGACGTCTCGAGTCCTTTTGACCTTGATTGAATTGAGAGCTGACTGAACTTTGATGCCGGGCTTTAATTCGACAGATGACTGAGAAATCAACTGTAATGGTAGCTAATGATGTTATTACCAGAGAGCGATTAACACACCAAATTGGACCTTAACTAGCTATTCATAACCAGTTGAAAAAATGGTTTTGGATGGATACAAGGTGCATAAATAATGAATGGAAAGCAGAGTTGCATTATGAATATGAAATAAACTGGGTTCCATATCAAAGTGTTTAGATCATGACAAACCCAAAATATACTCATGTTTGCGGTAACATAACTAACAAACTAAATCCTGTATTACACAAATAGGGACTGTCTGTGGTTATAATATCTATAAAAAAATACTCACTCCCTTTGTAAGTTTTCCCTTTTTATTGCTTTTTAACCTTGAATTGTGCTCAATATAGTTGGGCTTCTTTTTGGACAAGAATTTGCACAATAAGACTCTTTTATATCAAAGTGAAAACAGATTTCTACAAAGTAATGTCAATTTAATGAAAATACAAAACATCATTTGTAATTGCATAAGTATCTACCCCCTTACAGTCAGTGTTGATGTTCAGTGTTGATGCACCTTTGGCTGCAATTACAGCATTAAGCCTGTGTGGACGGATCTCAATCAGCCTGAACATCTGGATGCTGTAGTTTTACCTCATTCTGCTTTGCAAAACTGTCAGGTGACCGTGAGTGAACAGCCACAATAAATTGATCATTATTCAGAGTTGAGAAGCAATAAAAGATGAAGACTTCCACGCAGGGTTAATACTTTATATCATAACTAGGGGTGGGACTTTAATGCGTTAATTCCGATTAATTAATTACAACAAAAAAAATTGTCGCTATCCAGGACTGCTCGCGCTAACAGCTCCGTCGGTTTCTGTGCTCGCTGCAACATGCTTTGCATTCAGGTGATACCGTCAGCTTGATGTGCTTCGGTGGTGTTCACATTCTTTTTTGCACAAGTTGCACAAAACCACGCTCTTGTCAAGGCTTCCATCAGGCAGTTTTTTTTCAAATGAAACTTGCCCTCCATCAGTCCAATCAATGCACTCTCATCGGATTCCTCCATGTTTGTTGTTGTTAGCGTAGCGCTGACGCATCTTGTGCGTCACTGTGATCGGTGGACCATGAAATCGGGCACTGACAAATGTTCTGTGTTGTCTTGATGCAAACTGCAATTGAATGCGATATTTTTTTTAACGCGTTGTTTTTGTTGTAATTAATTCATAGTAATTAACGCTTTAAAGTATGTTAGCGGTGGGACTTTAACGTGTTATTTACACATTAATTAACGTGTTAAAGTCCCACCTTTAATCATAACCTGACCTGTAGAGATGTCCTTGAGCCACACTGCCCGCTGAATGAGTTAAACTGTCTCTATGCAAAGTGAGTGCTCGTGTACCCTTCTGTTGGTTCTTCCACTCTGCCCTAATAACTTGCTGTCATATCAGTTAAAGTACAAACACCCAGTCGTGACCCGTCTCATTCCCTCGGCTGCTCCATGAGCACGCAGTCGGCCTGATAAATGTAATGTGGTTTAGAAAGCTGTAAATTGAGGACGACTCCTTCTCATCCATCTTAATGTTATAGGTCTTTGCGTCATTGGAAGATTAGGGCATTATTTCACTTTGAGTTGATGTATTTCTCAGCATATGAGTGGAAATACACAGGAGGACGGGACAGTGTCTATCAATCTCAATATATGAAGCCTTTGTTAGTAACACACTCTCAGATGGTGTCAGCATTTATGCAGGAAGCCGGTGAAACTACGTGTGTTTCTGGTTTCTCCTTTATCGTGTGACCGAGTGATTTCATGTTAAATGATGATTTCCTCTTCAACCTCAAAGTTTTTCTCATTTCTGTTAGTGATGCACGATATTAAAATTTCTGGCTGATACGATATCCGATATTAAGATTTCTGATATCGCCGATAACTGATATTACCAATGTCGATATTCAGTTTTTGTTCACACTGATAAACAAGTATATGGAGGCCCTGTGAGAACGTGGAAACTATTCACAAGAAGCCCAAAGTAGACCACATAGTCTTCTTTATTACGTAACAAAAGTAAAACATATTTAAACACATTTAGTGTTCAAGTCCAGGATCATTTAAGCAAAAACATCTGTGAAATAGCAGCGATATCAAATGTAGAGACAAAGGCACTAATGTCAGACAATCATCAGGTTTTCACGTCGGCTAAATGTGTTCATCGGATCAATACCATTAAATGGGAAAAACCACTAATATGGACCGACACCGATGTGGTCGTCGGTATATCGTGCATCCCTGATTTCTTTCTCTTCATAAACAGCTCACCATGATCAAACATTATGAACTCATTAAACACTAAACAAACAATAAAAGCGACATAGTTTTTCTTCACTAATAACAACTTTGTGCCACTGGCTCTGATTTCCACATGTGAATCCGTCCTTGCTGGTAAATGGATGATTTTATCTTTAACTCTGACTAATTTGACAGCCAGCATCTGTCCTCCAGGGCTTCCTGCTGGCTGCCTCTCCGGTTTGGCCTTTCCAGAGGCTGATTGTGACCATCAGTATCAGGTGCTGTGTGCTACTCATTAATGACATTCATTTGTCATGAACACAAGCAGTAATGGATGCACATTGTCAATAACACAGCCAGCGGGAAACAGCGCTTAGGATGCCAGTCCCACCGCAGCGCCTGAGGTCCATGTTTGTCTAAAAGCTTCACCAATCCGGACATTTTCAAGTGAGACCTGAAGCGAATGATTGATTTGAAAAGCCAGCCGACTGTTTTCATCAGCCTTAATTCCACTTTGCACCTGAACCGAATTTAGACACTGATGAGTGGACTTAAGCTTTGAGTTTTAGCTTCTTTAAGGTGTGTCTAGAGCTGCTGCTGCTGCTGCTGCTGCTACTGGGGAAAAAGTGAGCCTTATTATATGACAACTTCACTTTTCAAGCATCTGATTTTGAGAAAAAAATATTTTTAAGGATAGAAAATATTTGTTCTTTCGGGACAATTAATCCGCAGAAAAGAGAACCCTCATCAAGTGAAATGCAAAATACATACATCAAACCCTTATTGATGTGTCTCGTCATAGAGCTGCACAATTATGACCACAAGGATAATCAAGAGTATTTGGATCACAATTGAAATCATGAGTATGTATCGCAATCATCTGTTGATTTTAGGGACAAATAGTTGTTTTTTTTTTACTGCACTTTCACATTTAAATCAACAGAGCACTGCTTTCACTCTTATGTTGTGCTCCATCAAAAATAAGGCTTTAAATAATCTCCTTAACCTGAATGTGTTGCATCTCCTAGAGGAAAAATAGAAATAAAATTGTACCCAAAACGCTTCAATCGCTCTGATGCTAGCTAGGCGGCTCTGGCCTCGTCCACATGTAGCAGGTATCTCACAAAACGAAGATATTTTTCTACGATGTTTCCTGTCATCCACATGAAAACGCAGATTTACGGCATTAAAAACAATTCTTTCAAAAACCTCCAACCAAAGTGAAGATCTGTGAATCCTCCGTTTATGCGTCTGCATGTGGACGTCAATAACCAGATTTCAGGTTTTAAAACGTCACTGCCTGCGTTCTTTACATCACATATGTGACCTGTGTTTACATTTGGAAACAGTGTGGACGCCGTCAGACCTGTGTTGGCGTTGTCTCTGGTCCAGGCACAGATACCGCTCCACGTACAAGAACACAGGCGAAGAACGATGGTAAGGACGGTTACTAACCGCCATCTTGCCATTCCACGTCTGAGGCATGTTCTCTGTCAGAGACACCGACGCCGGTTTTGGGTCAGACGGGACACACTGCCAGCTGGTGGGAGAACTTTGAGATGGAAATCGTGCTCCAGGAGGAATGACGTGACAATTTCTGTATGTCCTGGTCGTTGCTCCTGTCGTCGGAGTTATTACATCCTCATGTAGAATATGAATGTGCTGAACAACGCACTAATGTGGTTCGGTGTGGATGAATTTTTTTCTAAAAACGAGGTGGTGTGTATGTGGGGTTTTTTCTAGACGGAGGGGGCAGGATATTCAGTTTTACAAAAACCCTGCTACGTGTGGACAAGGCCTCAGTCTCCACTCATTTACTGCATTGCGGTAACTCGATAAAAGAGCGATCAACAAGTGAAATAGAGTGTTTTCATGTCAGATTTTGTCAGAAACCCAGTGATTTTTTTTTTTCTTTGCATGGGCTGTTTTCTATGAGCACAATATTAGGAAGGTGGTTTTGATGTTGTGGCTGTTCTTGCTGAAAATCCGATGCTCCTACCTTGTTAATATCGCATGCTCAATTTAACAGTTACTCCAAATTAGCTTTCACACACACTTGGGCAGCTCTATTTTCTACTTGCCTTTGATGTGAAATGTCTGTTAGGAGCTCCAGATGTGTCAATAAATTACCTCAACCTGGAATGACCATGATTAGAGTTCTTTTTTTTTTTTTCCAATTTAGTCAGGCATGTCAGGTAATACTAATGTTCAGTTTCAATTTATCCCGGGCAATTTTGGCCTTTGCTTAGTGTGTCAGCCCCTGTGGGGATCTCTTAATAAGCCGTGGGAGCCAAGTGAACGGTGAGGACTCTCATTTTCTTGTGTTACTGGTTGGTTTGATCTAACTTCTATCAGTCTTAATTCACTCAAGAATCAAATTTTCATTATTCCCCTCTTGCCGTGCAGCCCTCTAAAATATTCAACAAATAGTACGATAAATTCTAGCGTTAATAGAAAACTGGGGTGTCTTCATATTGCCTCTGATTGTCAGAGTGCAGTTGAGTGTGCATGCCTCCAAACAATCCCTGCCAGCGCACCCTTTCTACATCTTTTGTCATTTGTTATTGATCGCCCGTTTTATGTCTTTTGTCATTCTTGATGGATAACTTTTCACCTGACAGGAAGGGCATCCAGACAGCAGCACCTTGCAGAGCTGTGGAGGCAGTGACTTGTTGAGGAAACAGAAGTGAGCTTGGGTTCAGCAGTGGTAGAAGATGATTAAAACGACCCTCACAGCAAACAGTGAAGCAGCGAGTCGATGCATATCTGTCAACACATGCTGTATGAAGACACTGAACGAGTTGAAATAAACAGATTCATTGGTTTAGTTACCTAATACGCAAAAGAAAATACCAAGAGAGAATATATACAATGTTTAATATACACAGTAAGAAGTAAGACCGTAAACAAACAAATGACAAGCAGTGACAAGTGTTATGCAAACTTTTAAAAATGCTTCAGATAGACCCTGAACTCTTGCTGCTTTTTAATATGTAATTTCACTATTTTGCTGCAAATAGTGGCTGAAGAACTGGAGACGTTATTTTTTACCCCCTTTGCCACTTTAAGATACAATTGGTGCAGAAGTGGTTTATTGTAAGCATTGTCTGACTGACACATGTCCTAATGTCTAATATCAGTTTGTGACTTTTATAAGGTGTCAGTGTGTTTCAAACAAAAAGTCTGATGCCAGATATAAATTTGATGTTATTAATCGGTGGATATCATACATATGGGCCAGTAGGGAGCTCCTCCCCCTTCTAGTAGGTCCATTATTATTCATTCTGAACACCGATAGACACAAAGTGACCTCCGTAGCACAGATGACCTCTGATGCTCATGTGAAAAAGTGCACACTAAATGGAGATAATGGAGCACCTTGGAATGGGGAGATAACAGCCCACAGAGCACATTAGAAGCTGGAGGATGGTGTTGGAATGATATGCGCTGATTAACAGGCCACTTAATAGGCTGATAACATCCAAACTGGGTAGTTACTTACTAATCTAGTAGAACATAAAGCCAACCTGATGCCGGTGGGAGCACTCTCACGTCCCGGAGCTCTCTCCGTTGAGTGAATCCAAGATTGTCTCTTCTTTCATCTCGGTTTCTATCGCTCTCCTTCTTCACCTTCATGGCTTCTTCAGCAGTTTCTTCTGCCATGTAATTTCTGAACTCTTTGTACTAGAATCATATGGGTTGGTCACAGTTTCTTTGTTCACATCAGTATTTTAAGCCAAGTACTTGATAAACTGACAGTGGTTTGTATAAAATATATATGTGAGCTAATACATGTATATGAACTAATCTTGGATTTGAGTGTTTCAGTCACACCAAATACAGTCATGTGGCCTCAGCCTCACTCATCTGACCACACATGGCCCACAAATGCCGAAAACAGAAGAATTTAAGTTCAAGTAGTCTTTGTGACATTTTGAAAGCTCATGTGTTAAACTGTCAGAGAGGATGAGAAGATGCCAGAGGGAATTTTATTTCTGTCAAATGTCATTTAAGTCGTTTCATTTCAGTCCTTGACCGAGTCGTTGGGTCTTTCTCTTGTTGTGGTAACAATCTGTCTCTAAACTTTGGTCAGGGTCTGTTGTTTAGGTCAAGAGAACAGAAACCTGAAAAACATCACAAAGTAACACCAATCTCATGGAAATCCATCCGTCTGAAACATTATGTGATGTTCTTATTTTACTGTCAAAACCTCTTATTTGTGTGTACAGTTAGTGAAGAAAGCATCTCATTTGTCACTTCCTTCCAGGGGTGTAGAGTAGATTTTGTGCAATTCAACACGACGGTTCTGCCATAAAGTCGAACTCAATGAAGCTTCAGCATTTTCACTTGTTGTTTACGCTGTCGGAAAGGTGATAATTCTACTTCCTGTTTATCATGGCAGTGGATGAAAAGTTTACAAATGATTTCTTTTCACCTCATTAAAATACATGAGGTTGGAAAAGTATTGGGAAGACTTTATATTTTTTTTAAAATGCAGTTCAGGATGCCACCTCATGTTGTGTTGGAATGCAGTTTATTGCACAAGCTTTCCTTATAAAGTGCTTGAGTCCAAGAAACAATCAGATTTAATATCCTACTTTTATATGTATTAATTTCGGTTTATTTCAGCCTGCTGTGCTCTCATTAATGTGTCTGTTGTGTCTCTATAGGTAATACTAACGTATCACCCTCCAACTTTGCTGTAGGGATTTAAGAAAATAAGAAGTTACCAAAAAATAAAGAAAAGCACACATTTCCAGCTTTCCTAAGAACTTGATTTTTAAATATAACATTTAAAATGCTTTCAGTCTTGCTTAAAGAAACCACAGACATTAGCCACCTGGTACATCATGCTACCTGCATCCAGGCCCCGCCCACTACTTTAAGGGACGGCTTTTCTCCAACATTGCTTTTACACAACATCACAGGCTGCATTCCACACTGCCTACTTCTTTTTACTTCAACTACATATTGCAGCTGTCCTTACAAAGCATGTAGTGGTTCATGCAGTATCAATACAAGTGGTAAACACTACTTCATCTTAATATTGCATCTTAAACTTTAACCGTTGCAGTCTGTAGTGTGAAATGAGTTGTTATCTCTCTGTGCGATCTCAGCGGTTTAAGCTTGTTTACGCTCATTTACCAAGACAGCGTTGGCAACACCAGAATCAGCAGGATGGAGGAGCTTCTGGATGCCAAGAAGCAGGAAAACTTCAACCAACTGTAGGACAAGGTTGAGTTTCTGAAGGAGCAGGTCAGTGAGAGAGACCAGGAGATCCTGAGACTCAACAATGTGGTGGACCGTCTCTGTACGTCGCTCGTCAACATCTAGGAGCAGCTTTTAGCCCTTTCAACAATAAGTATCTTTGGCTTGAAATTCATGATCAGATTTAGTTTTGATTAATCACTCATAAATACTTACGTAGACTTCACATCATTACAAATCAAATCAAATCAGGTTTATTGTCATTTTGCTGTACACATACAGTAGCACAGGCAAGATGAGAGAGCGTTTCTTCAGGATTATTCAACCAGCAAGTTTTGTGGAGTGCACGTCTGGGATAAGACACTAAACGTTCAGTGTTGCTGCTTCCTGAAGGGGGCGCTGCGTCCATGTGCGCTGCCATCATGTTGAACACATTGAACCTCTTCAGGTCCTGGTAGGTCTTCAGGGACACAAAGACACACACGATGGTGTGACGATGGTGAAGCTGCAGATGCTGCCCAGAGCTGTCTGTCTGTCTGTCTGCATCCCCTCCAGCTGTATGTCCGTCTGGGATGTTGTCATGGAGCCATGTTTCTGTTAAAGCAAACACACAGCAGTCCCTCCACTCTCTGAGGGTTTCTCTCAGCAAACGTAGCTCGTCCAGCTTGTTGTGGAGGGAGCGGACATTGGAGAGCAGGAGGACGGTCCTGCTGTTCTGGAGCCTAGCATGGATCCCGGCTCTCTTCCTCCTCTTTTGTTTATGTTCGTACCGTTTGTGCTTCCTTCTCTCTCGGTTAACTGCCGGCGTAGTCTCCGAACGGACTCCATGTTGGTGTAGTATGTCCACATCACAACCGATCGCCACAATCCCAGCGCTGTTTACTGTCCTGACGCCCAGCAAATTCTCCTGGCCGCAAGTTTTGCGGAATGAGCGTCTGAGATAGACAAGACACTCAAAACGTTCACTTTCATTGTCTCCTGAAGGGGGCGCTGCGACACTGCATCTATGCGCGCCACCATCATCATCATCAAAGAGAGGAAAGCAGTAAATCCTCATTTTGGACGAGCTACAACCAGAGAGAGTTCGGCATAATTACTGTGCTGATGATCAAAGAACTAAAAGGTTCATGTAACATTTAGTTTCAACAAAAACTGATCTGACAGTGACACATGTGTCTTACAGCATCAGTGGCTCAAAGGTTGAAGGTTCTCCTGTGATTTTAGAACGTGGCAAATACAGTGTTGTTATTTAATTAGTCAGGATAATCCAGCCAGTGAACCCTGTGGTCCTACTGTCTGCCTGTACTACTGTGTATGGACAACAAAATGACAATAAACCCGATTTGATTTGATTTGACTGTTTCTGAATCTGCTTTGGTTTTTGAGTTCTGGAAAAACAGCGATTTCTGATTTTATAGACAAAACGAATCAAAACCATTCCATTGATTATAATAAACAACAGCTGCATGCTACGGCTCAGTTATGCCGTTTTCACTCTCAAACTCATCTGCAGCAGTGACTGAAAGCCGTAATAAACATCTAAGTTCCCTGTGGAGATAATTGAAGTCCTTCACATTCTCATTAATTCTCATTATCTGGATGCTAACGGTGTTGCTACCGACGGAGAAACTAAAGCAACGCCGCTCACGAGGCAGGTATGAGACACGAGTCAGTGCTCGTATCAATCCTGTTTGGCTGCTTACTGAGCAAAAACCAGAGACACGCTCACACTTCAACTAACAGCGTTCATGAGGAAAAGCAAACAAGCTTCTCATGTTGCGTCTCAGTCATTTTGCAGCAAAGTTACAAGTGATTTAAATCTGCAAAGGCAGAATCAGTCTGGCAGGGATTTCCTAATTCATTAGTAATCCAAACAGAGTGATTAACTGAGCTTTCCCCGTTTCAGTCTGCACAAAGGTGTAGGCGTTGGAAGATCTAGAGGAGCAGAAGACTAGAAAATTAAAGTCTACAGAAACCGATATAAAGGACTAAAAAGATCTACTTTACATTTAATTTATATTATCAGCAGTCTGCAGTATGAGTGGAATAATAATAAAAACGTATATCTGGTGTAAAGCAGCTATCAGATGAAATATTTGCATGGTGTATTTTGCCACTGATAGCAACAAATTTGTAAAAAATAAATAAAATCATGGTTTATGAGTTTGTTTGGATGGACTGTGTGTTGGTGAGCCACTGTGGACAACAGCAGAGTGTGTTGTCTGGTTGGTTGTGAGCTTTGGGAGCCTCCTGTGATGGCTGTCTATCTTGGGGATCCTTCAAGAAAGTGGCCTGATAAATAGTTATCATTTATTAACTGATTCAAAGTGCATTTAATACACAAAAATAGTAAATCTGGTCAGTATCTAATGTAAGCTCAGTTTGTCTTTAATACAGCAGCTGTTCTTCAGTGTCTCTTCATATAAACCTGGATGTAAAAAGTCTCAGATTTCATCCTGTGAAGCTTCTTAAAAGCAAAGAACTGTCAAAAATTCTACTTGAAAATGCTTCAGACTTGATTACTTGTCTCTAAAGTCACAACATGTTTTTGGACCCCTCGCAGCTAGGCCAGTTCACGTCCCAGTGAGTTTGCATGTTCTCCTCGTGCAGTGTGGGTTCTCTCCAGGTTCTCCAGCTTCCTCTCACACAGTCCAAAAACATGTTGAGGTTAATTGGTGATTCTAAATTGTCCGTAGGTGTGAATGTGAGTGTGCTTGGTTGTCTGTCTCTAAGTGTAGCCCTGTGATAGACTGGTGACCTGTCCAGGGTGTCTCCTGCCTTCACCCTGAGTCAGCTGGGATAGACTCCAGTGAGGATTAAACGGAGTATAGATAATGGATGGATGGATGTTTTTGGACTGTGTGGGAGGAAGCCGGAGAACGCGGAGAAGAACCCACGCTGCACGGGGAGAACATGCAAACTCCACGCAGAAAGATCCTGGGTGTCCTCACCGGGATGCGAACCGGTGACCTTCTTACCACGAGGCAATGATGCTAACCACCAAACCACCTTGCAGCAATCATGTTGATCCCTTTTTTTTGGAAGTTTTTTTTAGTTTTTATAAAATAGTCACAAAGTTTTTTTTTTCTTTCTGTGATTTCTGCTGTTGTCATTGTGTTGTTCTGTACAAAACACATTTCTGAGTTGTGTCTACTTCTAGCCGTGGTTGTGCTGTTTCCATAGAGATGCAGGACTTTGTATTGTGCTGAAAAATGAGGTTACAGTGAGTAAAAAATATGACAGGTGCAGAAAAAGGCCAGAAACTGCTTGGGGTTAAATAAAATACTATCATTTTATTTTTGCTTTATCTATTTTCCCCATTTCCCCACATTTCTCTTTAATTTTTATTAATGCTGGGTAAAATTGTCCTACATACACAAGCACAGACATGTTCAGAAAGACTCTGCTGGTGTTTTTCCAGAGAAATGGATGCAGATTTTGGCAATGCCACGTCCAAAATTCAACTTTGAGCAGCACATGAAGACGTACAGTTAAAGGGGAGGACAAAGCAACAGCATGAGGACAAACATACAGTGTGTCGCAGCAGCAAAAAACAGAAAAACTAATTGTAAAAAATCAATTTAAAGAAATCACACAAATAAAAGCTGCTTGTAGGTATTGATTAGAAGCATCGACGTCCTAATCTCCCGTCTTCAGGTGAGACATACAACGTGGCCTTTTCCCCTGCAGCCACCAAGGTCGGCAGTAACACAGATAGTATGAGTCAGCAGAGGATGAATGCTTTGTCTCTGGCTGCTCGTTTAACCTTTATTTTGTCAGAGAGGATGTTGCTGAGCAGGCAGCCAACGGCAGTCCCAGTCCTCCGCTGGACGCCGAGGCAGCTCCACTAATTCACCTTCACATTAAACGCCTTTATTAAGTGCGCTGTGAAGCCTCGTCTACGCTGGGCGCTCAGAGAGGATGTTTGGGGCTTTGTGGAGTTTTGACTGCAAATTAGTTTCCTGTTTAGGATGTTTAGGGCACTGTTGAAGAAAAGCACGTAGGAATCAAAGCACCTCCAACGTCTGATCCTGATCACTTCAATTACAGCTCTGTTAGTGATGAATTGTAGAGGTGTAGGTACATACATACAGCCTCTCCTCCTGGCAGGCATTTGTTTTAACTACCATTTGCTTTCCTGGTGCAGTCAGCATGTTTGCAGTGCAGACCATCCACAGAGGAGTCCCTTGTGGGTCACGTGTACCCTTTAGATCCTTTAGGACACACGGAAATCATGAAATGGCCTTAAATAAGTGTAGAGTGACTGCAGTCTCACAGTGTCGGTCTGTGCTGTGAGAGCACTCCTTCCTCTTCTTCAGCAGCATCAAACTCACATGATGACATGTCTACAGCTGGGCTGCAAGGTGGTGCAGGTGGTTAGCACTGTTGTCTCGCAGCAAGAAGGTTGCCGTTTCGCGTCCCGGTGGGGGCACCGGGATCTTTCTGCGTGGAGTTTGCATGTTCTCCCCGTGCAGTGTGGGTTCTCTCCAGGTTCTCCGGCTTCCTCCCACACAGTCCAAAAACATGTTGAGGTTAATTGGTGATTCTAAATTGTCCGTAGATGTGAATGTGAGTGTGCTTGGTTGTCTGTCTCTAAGTGTAGCCCTGTGATAGACTGGTGACCTGTCCAGGGTGTCTCCTGCCTTCACCCTGAGTCAGCTGGGATAGACTCCAGCCCCCCACGACCCTACAGAGGATAAAGTGGTGTATAGATAATGGATGGATGAGTGGATGTCTACAGCTTGACAGTTTATTTATGCTGAAGTAAATTACATGGAAATAATTTTCTGGAGTTTGCCAAGCAGATAAAGTGCCACTAGCGGCACAGCAGCCACTGACTGAAGGACATTTTTCTGATATGTAATGTTCGCTAAACTATGTTAACTCAATGGTTATCGTTAACTCAGGTACCAGAGGGGAAACATAGCAAAGTAAACGACTCAGAAGTTTGTCAGTCAAACCAGACTTCTCTAACAGGACGAGCTTTTTCACTTCTTGTACAACATAAAAAGTGATAAATAAAGCAAAGGAGGAAAAAAAAAGGAATTTAGTTTTTGAAGTTGCTTAAAAAGTGGAGTTGAAACCAAACAAAGTGATGTTTTCTCACATTATTCTGATGTGCAAACCCTTTAAAGGCAAAAACTTTGTCTCAGGGGAGAATGTTTTTCACTGCTCTTCAATTTGTGTTCCCACAGAGCCCCAGAAGGGACAAAAAGACAAAAAACAGGGAGAGGAAAAAGAATAGACGTGTCTTTTGCCAGATCTCACAGAAGATACCTCTATTTTTTTTTTTTCCACTCCCTGTTTTGTTTCTTTCTCCACGTCCCTTCTGGGGCTTCGTAGTATTCCTGAGTTGGACTGTGGACAATAAGTTCTCCCTCATTAGGTTTGGGTCTGTCTCGAAGCAGCTTTTACATTTACAGCCACGAGGGAGTGAGTTTGTATTTCAGAATTTCAGTTTCTACTCTCAAAAGTGTCACTGACAAGTTTTATCTGTGATAAAATATGTGATTTTGATGCAATTAGAAACCCTTTGTGCTTTACTTTCCCTTCAACGGTCGTCCTCGATCCAATGATCATCACTAGTTTAGAGCATAAATGACTCATCAGAGCAGGAAAGCTTTTATTAACCTTCCAACTCTCAGCTCTCGAACCTCACACAGCGCTGCCTGGGCACAGAGCTGCAGAAGTCGTGTCTGGATGGAGCCTGAGTGGCTCTCTCAGGCCTGACCCAGGCTCCACTGTAGCTCTCAGGCTGCTCCTCAGCCGACTAAAGGAGGACATGGACTTTGCAATCAAACTATAGCTTGAGGGAAAGCGGAATAAACAATGTATAATTAAAAGGATTTGCATGCTATTAGTATTCCCTGACATTGTCTGCAGTGACCCTGGAGGCTGATGGAGCAACAACAATGTTCGCAGATACATAAATTAGACTTGGAGGACAAAAACAGCTGCTTGGGAGAGCAGCACAAGAGGATGTGTGAGAGCTGTGTGACACCGAGGGGGGATCGCTCCTGCTGGGGGGTCAGAGATCGTGAAATCACTAAACGAGGTTGGCAATTGCACCAAAGCTCATTTGTTTAGTTTGGAAAGACAGACGTAGAGACGACGACATGTTTATTTCTTTTTCGTTTTTTTTTTTTTCCAGTTTTGTTTTTCGCATTTTAAGAAAAGATGACTACAGGGGATGCTGTCATAATTATAGCATAATCAGACCAGATTTGTTTGTTTTTAATACTTTCTTTTTAATTGAGGAAGCTTTCAGTGCTGAAACGCATCATGTTTATGCTGAACCTTTAAGTACTTCATAAGTTATCATTGATTACATTTCCTAATTTATAAACTGTTATTAAATTGTGTGAAGTGGTCACTACAGGAAGACGTCAGCCCAACAACCCAAATCTACTGAGTTTTAGCAACGTGCAAGAAATCCAGTTAAAGTACTATGATCCTTGCAATTCTGAATTCTTTCGTTGCGCTGTTCTGTGCATTCAGTTCCTGGTTATCTGTCGCTGTAATAGTGCACACAGGTCTAGTGTAGCTTTAGCCTCTGTTTCCTGGTTTCTAACTTTAACATTGTTTGTAGACCCCAGTCTCTGGTGTTTTTTGCGTTGTGGTTCTTGGTCTTGGTCAGTACCCCTACTGATAAGTGTATAATGTGTTTGTAATCTGTAAGGACACTTGCCTGAAGTGATTTTTTGTATGGTTGACCTCTCGAGGTCCCTGTAGCATTTCCAGGTCTTGTTCTACCTCGTTGGTCATCCTAGTTCCCCCAACTTCCCTCCAGTGCTCACTATCGCTTCCTGTTTGTGTTACGCCTCCATTGCTTCAGTGCAGTCATTGGACATGCAGTCTTCTATCCTGATCTCTTTCCTAGTCATCGGTCCCCATCCTTCAGTCCCTGCACATCCATTCTGTGATTATTCATCATGTAAGAAACTTTCTTTACATAAATTGATCTGCCGTGTTTCCTGTCTGCGCTTGGGTCACTTAATTTCCCACAATAGTTATATTACTTATTACCTCAGTATCGTTGTCAGCATTACCGTTCTACTTTTCTGTTCCAGTCTTTTTTACTTACAGTCGTCCTCAAATGTATTCATACAAAAATAAAAAATACAAAAATGACCTGTGAGCATGTCCCAGACCAACAGGCAGCATTAAATAAAACAGACCGGTGATGTTTGCACATGTAAAACCCTGCAGCAGAGGATGGACACACAGTACAATGTGTTAGATTAGTGCAGAAAGTTGCAGAATTGGACGACTGCAGTGCAGGCAGGAGAGCCGTCGGTCATCAAACTGTGTGAATACAGGATCCATAAGTATTATTCATCAGCCTCTTCTCCTGAAGAGACTCCGGTTAGATTCTTTTTCCTCTATCAGCTGTCGCTAAACGCACATCAGGCTGATCAGTAAAGCATTCATCATGGAGCCTGCACTATTCATTAAACAGTCAGAGTAACAATGGGAGCTGTCACAGCGTAAAACAGGCGTTTCATCATCACCTTATTAAAACCCAGGGCTCTGACCAGACTGCTAAACACAAAAAAGGCGATTATGTATTCTGAGCAGAGAGGAGGTTTCCCTCGTTGGGATTTTGAACGTTTTCCTGCAGTTTCTTTGGCATTTTTGTGCAGCTTATGTGTTGACGAGACGTAAGAATCTACGTCCAGACCAGCAGCTGAGTGAGGCTGAACTATGATCCAGTTTAGAGACTGCCTACGGTGATCGTGCTAACATGCTAACGCGAAGCAAGTGTAGTGTCTTCTGTTACAGTTTGTTAATTAGCAGTAAACGCTAAGCAGAGCTGAGGTCGATCTGTGGGTTTTGTGGGATATTTGGTCAGAAAAACCAAGTCAGAGTTCATATGTCAAGAGAACCATTTGCATGTTTTAGAGACTGGAACCAGAAACTCTGCCTAAAAAAATCATTTTAGCAATTAGTTTTTATTGATTCATTGGCTTATTCTTTCAGGTCTGCATTAGCCTCAAGCTGTAAAGTCATTTCAGTAACGCCTGACCGTTGCCATCGTGCACAGTTCTTGGCTCCACAAACACTAAACACCTTGTTGTGTTGATGCCGAGCTGCTCCTCTCTGGAGCTGCACATACATCATGACAGTAGTAACGTCTTCCTTACAGTGTCAGTAATAGAAGATAAAGACGACACACGCTCAGTGGACTGAGCTGTTAATCACTTAATGAGTCACTCGAGATTTGTCAGAAACTTTCAGCGTGATGAAGATCAGCTGTTTGAGCAGATGACTGACAAATTGATGCTTCACACGTCCAGACTATATTTTGCACATGGAGTCCTTTATTTTACTAACACAAATCATGCTTTTGTTGTGTGAGCTCTATGACATTAAGTATGTTGGTAATGGTTTTAAAAGTCAGCTTGTATGTAGCAGCCTGAAGCCCATCAGGAGTTGGACTGAGAGGAGAGACCTGGAAGAGTTTATCACCTGCTGTGCATTAGTGTCTGATATTAGCTTAATTGCTGCTTGAATGTCCATCCATCCATTATCTATACACCACTTAATCCTCACTAGGCTCATGGGGGGCTGGAGTCTATCCCAGCTGACTCAGGGTGAAGGCAGGAGACACCCTGGACAGGTCACCAGTCTATCACAGGGCTACACGTGTGCAACATCAGTTTTTCCCTCATAAATATGCTCTTTGGTTGTTCTGCGGTAATGTTTGCTATACTAATACTCTATCAGTATTTGTAGTTATCAAAAACACGTGCAATAATGTCACTTTTAGAATTCATGCTTGTGCATATTTTGGTCTATTCTTATTTTCATACCACGTTCCTTAAGTGTTCACGCTGTCTGCTGTTGTAACGCTACACATTTCCCCACCTTGGGGTTCATAAAGGCTTATCTTATCTTAAAATAAATGCTTAAGACTATCAGAATGACAAAACTTCCAGAGTGGCGACAACTTTACCACATTACTGATTCAAGCAGGCCAGAAGCTGGTCCCATTGACCTGCTCTTCACACCGTGTTGTAAATATAATATAAAGTATCTATCTGTTACAGTGGAGGTGAGTTTGGTCAAATGAGAGAATATCGACCAACCGATCGGCCGGTCGATCTTGAGCCCCACTAACACGTTACTATAACTTAAACCTGATGAATGCTGAATGGACTGTGTTGTCCTTCAGAGTGCCATGACACAGAGTGCATTACAATCTGCTAGGCAGTCCTGTTTTTACACAACCTGAAGATGTCCTCCAGCGTTGGACCTTATCTTTTAACACAGAGAAGAAGAAAAACAGGTAACTGTAGCAGGATCAGAGCTGTAGCGCTGCTACTAAGTGGACTGCTGTTTCTCTCCACTTTATGAGGATTAAACTAGATTTATCCACCTCAGCCCGCCGAAGCTCCCGTATTAACTTCACCTGAACTTTTTTGTTGCATAATAAAGCCTCATTCCTCTGCACATCCACCGTGCTGCTGTCCTGTGTGCAGATTAATGTGCTGCTAAAATAGTCCCCAGTGAATGCACTATATATATTTCCTCCTGTTTGACTATTATATCCCTAAAAAATATAGCTTCCACCTGCTTTAGGAAATAACTGAAGAAAAAAAAAAAGTTTTCGAGCCTATTATTGAAGAGTTACATCTTTATTAGGAACTAATGAACTTGGAGCCACAGAACAAGTAGGAACAAGGGACAAGGCTGTGTTTTAAATTTCACTTCATTACTGGCTGGACTACAGGATCGTTTCTGTCTTCATACAGTGCTGACACGTCATCCGTCTGCTGGAGCAGCTATCGACTGCTCTAATTGATCCTTTTGTCCGTTCACGCTGTGGATGAAGCCATTTTTTTGTTTCCATCAATACCAGTTACTAATTTTGTCAGTTTAAGCAAATATGCAGTACATTTATATTTATCGCAGCGGATTTGTTTTCATTTAGGATGATGTGTTTCTCTGTAACCGTCTGCTTTAAGTGTAGGAACCTGTTCTGTTTTGTTGTGGACCTCCTCACTAATAAGCATAAGAAATGGCCGCAGCCTCTGTTGTTGGTTTTTTAAAGTGCAGCCTGGGGCAAGTTCTCCCTCTACAGTTGTGTCTTCTTTCAGCTGTTAAGTTCTGCACCATCAGTTTGGATCCTCCAGCAGCAGCCCGTACTGAGCTCCACCTATTAGAAACAAGCTACACCCTCGAGCTGCCTGAAAAACCCCCATCCGGCCCTCACAGACACTTTCTAGAGACATTTACCACATTTTTTAGGCTTTATCAGGATTAATCTGTCCTCTCACTCCAGGTCTTTGGGCGTTTCAGGCTCACGACAGAATCCCTCTTTGTTTGATATCTGTCGGCGTACAAACTGCCAGCTAATTGAGACGTAGCAGCTCTTCTCTAAGAGTCGGTCGACGTCTCCCGCGGTGAAGCCCATTAACACACAAAAAGCTGCCTGTCAGTGTTTGTCTGAACCATACACGTCATCTTAGGGTTTGTGTTCTCAGCACGGTTTCTTTCCTCATTCACAAAAGCATGAATTACTCGGCGAGTAACTCGTCTTTCAGCCTGTGGCCGGGGTGACGGTATCCGCTCCCTTCCTTCAGGTCACTGATCATTATGCTGCTTTTCAGGGTGAAGTCTGATTCAGCAGGCTGTGAAAAGGACAGACAGTGGGGTAGCCGCCTCTCTTTTTGACTTCTTCTTTCTTTTTAGTGTTACAGGAAGAAAAGCTCTTGCAGGATTTGTTGAGAGGCTTTAGGGACCAGCGTGCTTCCAGCAGGACTTCAGTTATATCTGGAATAAGGAAGTGTAAATACCTGCAGAATCCCCACAAAGTCCTGCCTGTGGTCAGAGACTTTGTTCTCTCTTTGTAGTAATCTTCCATTTTCAGTGCGAAAACAGCCGAGGTGTGTAATGGAGCCAGAGTGACGTTGTATATTTCATGCTGATGTCAGTGTCACTGCTATGGGAGAAGTTAAAAATCATAAAACCACAGTATGTGTTGTTGCTGCTGCCCAGCCTGCAGCTATAGTGAACTTTGACTTTGCAGGACAGTGAATCCTTCTGTGGACAGTAGACATGCATTCATTTGGTGTAACTTCATATTTAGCAGCTGCTTCCTTTACTTCAGCGTTCATCTGCTGCAGGAAGCTTGAGGTAAAGGTATTGTTGAGACTAAGGCCCTGTTTACACGTAGCAAAAATGGTGCTATTTCAATGCGTTTGGACCTTTGGTTTACATGTAAATGAAGCTACAAGTCACTGAAAACGATCACATCTGAAAACTCAGTGGAGATTTGGAAAAACTCTGTCTTTACGTTTGCATGTCGACAGGATGAGACAGAGTTTGACGTCACAGTGTGCGACAAAGGCGTCATCAGCGTCATATGTGTGCGACTCATGTTTACAGTTTGGCTACTGTGATAGAAAGTCAAGATTTTCAAGTATTTTCCTTGTTTTGTGCTCTAACACCACATTCAGGAGTAGCTCCACTTCTCTGTCAGTCCAAACAAACGACCCTCGCACCATTGTTGTTGAAGTACCAGGAAGTAATTCGTGCCATCCGTTGTTGTGTTCTTTCCAGGATTCTGATTGGTTAGCATGGTTTTATGCGTCTCGTTACACTGCCCCCTATAGGTTTGGCAGCACATAGCAGCTCTTAGCGGCGTGTTTAATCGGGTTTGTGTAAATGAAGAGTTCTTTGAAAATGATCTGGTGTGAACAATGTTATTTTTGAAAACGTAGATCCGTTTTTGTAAATATGCGGCTATTTGTGAACGTGGCCTTAAACAACCTCGTCTTACTGTTTTTCTTTGGGAGTTTGCTCATGTAGAGATCCTGAACCTGAGTTAAGGTTCAGTCAGTGGAAAAAAGTAAAACCCATCACTTTTGGTGGACCTTAAGGATGCGTACATGTTTTTTGAAGGTGATGTCATGTTCACTTTACAGCAAATTAACAAGATTCTTGTGCTTTAATTTTGATTTGGTCAGCGTTATATGTACCACCTCAGAACTTCCATCACAGCTTCATGATAGCGCTAATGTTGCTAGCAGTAGATGGAGACTCAAACCATGGTTTAGCAACAAAATTGGTACCAGTATCCACATGTTATTTATCTGTTTATTTATTTATGATCTGGTTTCAATATGAGGTCAGTTTGTAGAATCATGTACTGTTGATCCGTCTATCAATTCAAGCAGGGGTCAGCGGTGATTGGCTGCACCCACAAAGGTCAGCACAATGTGGGGGATTAACACCTTGGAGCTGGTAATCAGTGCATGGATTTGGTGATACTTGTGTAAATTTAAGCTGTGAGGCAGTCAGATGAGAATCGACAAGGACGCTCCGGTGTGTTGAGGGAGGCTGGACGTGCTTCAAACAGGCTGTAAACACATGACTGACTAAATCGGCTCTTTTCATGTGCTGATGTTCACTTATTTACATATTGGTATCAAAGACAAGTCCCTCAGAGAACCGCCACAGTGATTGTGTCCTTCTCTCTGGGCTGCGTGATCATTCAAATGGATAGAATTCATCAGACGGAATCTCAGACAAATAAGGAGAATTTCCAGGACAGCAGCTCGGATCGAAGTTTAACAAATTTCAGCTTTCTGTTCGTTCCGCTCTCTGCACAGTAGCTGCAGAGACACCCAATAATGTGAATCTGCCGTAACCCTTAACAAAAACGTACAGCAGCTGTGTCATGTACTACGGTATTTTAAATATCAGTAAATATTCACTCTTAATGTATTATTGATCCCTCAAACTGGATATTTGCCAGTGAAAACAATCAGTATTCAGAACACACACACGCCTCTCTCGTCCACTCAGAGAAATAACTCAAATGATTTCTGCCTCCTGAAGATTGTTACATGATTCATCATTTTTTTCTGTATATCAGGAAAAGTACAGTTTGATCCCAAACCTGGCACATTGTCAGGTCCAGAGGGATCGACAGACAAGACCAACGCTGAACTTGAATAATTTGAACAGTGAACAAAAATGTCATCGAGTTTATTGTCTATACAGCGAGCAAGTCATTTTAGCTGCTGTCTCATCAGGAGGGAAACAAAAACAACCACTAATTGCAGTTTTGATATTTTTAAGTCTGACGGAGGTTTTTCTATGTTGGGCTGTATTGATTCAAACATCAGTCAAACTCAGGAACTCGACGCCTCCAGACTTCACCTCAAAGTACTGCTGCACACAAAGTTGTTTTTCTTGGCTTTATTTGAAGAAAAAGTTGACTGTCGACTCTTTGACATCCATCAAAACCCCCAGTTTGAAGCATTTGAAACTGGGGGTTTTGATAAATGTCAGCAGCTGCTGCCCAGGAGCTCGACACAAACCTGAACGTTTCAGCTCTGACCGGCCACCATTTGTCCCCCTGTCACCGTGACTCAGGTCTGCACAGCTCCATCACGAGAAAATGTACGTTTTTTCACAGTTTTTATCTTTATCTCTTTAAACT